>NC_134402.1:172215190-172347690 GCF_038048845.1 Mixophyes fleayi
GTTCAGTGTCTGCTAAATGACTCCATAGCCTGGGTAGGTGTCATCTTTTCTCAATTGTCTTCATTGTTCTCAGTCTCTTGTGGGAGGAATTTCTGGAAGTTTATAAAAAGAGCTTCACTTGTAGCACTTCTCAGGATAACCCTCTCCACAAAGGGACCTAAGGAAACAAAACAGCATTTATGTGACCAAACACTCAGGGTTTAGTTGAATCAGTGGTGTACAGGGTGCAATGCTTATTACATCTGTCCCTAGACTATACAAGTCTGATCATTGTTGGGTCTTTCAAATTTGACCTAATTCCTTTACCCTTGCCAGGAGTTCACCTTCAACAGTGAATGCCATTATGCTACAAAAACCAATACTATGCTGCATCAGTATAATTTGAACTGACAAACCATAAATCTGCCCAGACTTCATTTTCAGGGCAAAATATCTGAATATTTGCCTATTTTGGTTATTTCTTGGTAGTAGTAAATGGCATTGAAATGGTAGTATTGACTGGTGTATTAATGACATGGCACCAGTGGCGAATCCAGGGAAGGGCAATCGCCCCCCCTAGCAGGGGCTTGTTGCCGGCTGCTGCACACTATGTGCAGGTCCGTTCGACAGTGACTGTGTGCTGCCCGGTAAGCACATGTAACTAATACAGATATAATACTCAGTAGCCATTAACAGGCTCATACATTCTTGTATAAATTCTGACCACTGGTTACACTAACAGCTGTCCTATATACTTGCACATGGCTGTCTGCCACTTAGGCTTCAGCTCTTGTGGTTGAATACAACTTTCAATTACAGGAACTAACACTGCAGGCATATTTCTCAGATATCCCAGTGACTAAACATAGATATAGCAGGCCTGCTATGGTGCCAAGTGATTTTATAGGAGACCAGTATCACAGATTTGGCAACTTCCTGCTTGTCAGGAGCTGACTGAAGAAGAAACAATGTGAAGGTCGCACAGCTTTAATAAGAGACAAACCATCCAAATGAGCATCACATATCTATTTGTATTTTTAACTTCATGTGTAGCAAAAAATATTTTTTTTATTATTATTGCAGTACCGTGTTAGCCAGAAAAATCTGTGAGGTTAAATACTTCCGTGTCAAAAAAGACAAAAGTATTATAGGAGTGATACAATAATTTTTTGGGGTTAGCCAATAAAGGTATTTGCTAGCTTTCAGAGCACAGAGGCCCCTTCATCAGGCTAGTTTACAAATGAATGACTGAGAAAAAGGCACAACATTTAAGAGCTGTTACATAAAGAAATTTGTACAGGGGGGGGGGGGGGGGTGGTGGATTACATCATTAAGATAAGCTAAAGTAATAAAAAGAAGGTTTTCGTTACGGATGGAAGAGTAAAACTCCTATGAGTTCAAAGGTCTGGAGTCACTCTGCTGTTGTGTGTGAAGTGTGTCCATGTAGTGGGTTATAAATCCAGGTGTTAAATTGAGTCCTTTAGTCAATGACTGGAATGTTCTTATCAGCTTGAATTCCCATATTTTTCTCTCCCTGTCATTTTCAAAAAGACCTTTCAGTATTAGGACTTTTACAGTATGACAGATTTAAAAGTGACTACAGACCTCTGAACTCGTAGGACTTTTACTCTTAAATCCATAATGAAAACCTCCTTTTTATTACTTTAGCGTATCTTAATAATGTATCCTTCCAGCCCCCTTTACAAATTTCTTGATGTAACAGCTCTTAAATGTTGTGCCTTTTTCTCAGTCATTCATTTGTAAACTTACCTGATGGAGGGGCCTCTGTGCTCTGAAAGCTAGCAAATACAATAATTTTTTTGTGTTAGCCAATAAAGGTATCACTCCTATAATACTTTTGTTTTTTTTGACACGAAAGTATTTAACATCACACTACAGAGATACAGAGAGAATTTAAAAATCTATGTGAAGTGTCACTTTTCTATAGAGCGTTTGCTGAATTTTTCTCTGAATGTGTTTCTTTGTGTTACGTCAGCTGTGTTGCTATGACAAATTAATATGTATTTTATGGTAGATTAGGAGGAGTTTCAGAACATGTGTGTAAATTCACTGAACATTTCAATGACTAATAATACCCAAATAATTTACACTACCAGACACATTATACTCTACATGAAGTAGCATCATCATGAAGTCTACCGGTGTATTATAAGGAATAACATACACCCCACTCTCATCATCTGCTATGAAAAGTGATTTTAGAGATTTTGTGCCTTTTACCCAAGCACTCCAATAAGTGTCTTTACATGGCTGAGTTAATACTGCCGACATTTAACATCCTTATAATTTACAATATGGGTACACTATCTAATCTATACAGTTTATGTAACTATGGCAATATGATAAAGACTGCAGGTGGCGTTCATGTCTCTGCTTTCGGGTTGGGTATGAAACATCTACACCATAATGTCAACAATCATAATGTCTACACAAACAATGTTGACATGTAAAATGTGTACACACTGTCATAATGTCTACAGCAGGCCAGTCCAACCTGTGGCCCTCCAGATGTTGTGAAACTACAAGTCCCAGCATGCCCCTCCAGCTATCAACAGGTTGTCTACTGGCAAAGCATGCTGGAGCTTGTAGTTTCACAACACCTGGAGGGCCGCAGGTTGGACAGGCCTGGTCTACAGAGTTGTAATGTTGGGGTGTTGTATTTCAATTAAAATAATGTTTACATTTGTGTGTGTTTTATTTACACTTTTCAACCTTGTAGACATCAGGACAAATGTGTAGACATGGATGTCGAGATTATAGTGTAGACTTTTTAAATGTCAACATTTCGACTACATCCCCTGCTTTCAGTCTAATAATGTAATAGAAAAAATACTACAAAGAAATGCGTGTAAAAAGTCACATTGTTTTATGTAAACACAATGAATAAACATGTAAAATTGTACCTGCAAAACTGCAATAGAACAACTTAACTAGGTAATTGGGAAAAGGTAGTAAGTCTTCTGGATACTGGAAATGCTAGAGTGCTTTGCAAACCTTTCTTTATCCTGTACATTTTGGCACAATATTAATTTTGTATTTAGTGAATGTTTGTTGATATAACACTCTTGCACTATATAGCTTACAGTTCTATCTGCCTGAGATTTGAAATATATTAGTATATCTTACCATTGCACGCAGTTCATAAGCAGGATGTGAGTAGAAGATAAAGCAGGAAATTGCTTTTTTTTTTTAAACTAGAGTATTACCGTATTTCCCCATGTATATGACGCTCCACTGTATAAGACGCACCTGTATAAATCATGTGAAAAAATTGTGGATAATGTTTATAATCTTTTGCAGAGTAATTGGTGACTGCAAAAAGCATTATCCTCAATTTTTTCACAGAGTAATTGTGCAGCGGGTACAGAGAGGAGAGACGGAGTTCTAACCCTATTGCTAATTCTGCCTTACCCTGTGCTTCCTCTGCCCGGTAAAGTCTTCTTTTGTCTTTCCATTCTGATGCTGGAAAGTCGCTTACCATCCTCTTCGCGATGACCGGATGTCCAATCAGGACTTTGACAAAGTCCTGATTGGACAAAACGCCAAATGCAGAAACCGGAAGTGTGCGTTCCAACTGCGGTTCCCACACCACATCCGGTCATCGCGAAGAGGACGCTAAGCGACTTTCCAGCATCAGGATCGGAATGGACAGAAGAAAGAAGACTTTACCGGACAGAGGAAGCATCCGACAGGGTAAGTGCTACTACCACTGTATAAGACACACCCAGTTTTTAGACCCAAAGTTTTGGGGAAAAAGGTGCATCTTATACATGGGGAAATACGGTAATTATTACTTAGTACTGATAACATATGTTTCTTGCAGGTTCTGTTATAGCAGGGTTAATCAGCCACAGATTTAAAGGACTTTAAAGGATTTAAAAGGACAGAAGGTCCATTTGGAAGCTCCTGCTTATCAAATTTGCAAATTCAACATTATGTATAGATTTAAACAAATGTGTAGATCATTTACTCAACATCTGCTTACCAAAGCTCAGTGGTTTGTGCTTGCAGACATCTTTTACAAGGGTGTCCAGATTGGCAAGTATGTGTTCAGGAGGCATGTCCAGCTAAAAAGAAACAAAGAAAGTATATAATGTTATGGGAAAAGGAAAGACAATGCTTATTGTATGCAGTTTTTCTAAAACTAGGGTAGAAATTTAGCAATGGGTGATTTTGATAAAATCTCCTATTGTTTAGTGATTTAAATGGTAATTTGCAATGCGCCTAATCTACGAAAGGCAAATTGCCAGGTAGATCTCCATTTTTTCAAACCCTCAAAAGTAATAATAATACATTGCCATATATCTCACAATCAATGAAATCATTTATTTCTGCATTGGGAGGTGTAGAGCTGCTGGAATCTAGGGCAATTTGCAATATTGCCATTACAAGCTCCAAAAATAATCTCACTGATTTCAGACAGTTAACACTGCTGCCTGAAAACCAGTGAGATGACTGAGAAAAGCCCATATAAAATGCATTACTATTAAATAAAAAAAAGTGTTAAGTAAAACAAAAAAAAAAAGAAAAATGATGAAATAACATTGTGGAACTACAAGTCTAAATAAACTGTCAGTGCTTGATGGGCACTGTGGAACTACAAGCATCTGCATGTCTTCTTAGCCAATGCATGCTGGAACAGTTCCATAATAGTATTGCATTGCTTTGCCGTCAGCCCCATTGTTTTCAATGGGGCTCTAGGTCAATAACCGCTCAGCCAATGATAAGAGGCCAACATGTAAACACTGCTTGCGGCTGGCTAAGCCTTTCCTATTCATTTATATGTGCAATGCATTTCAATGGGCTTTCTGCACAAATTGAAAATGCATTGTCCATTTAATTGAATGGGAAAAGCCAAGTAAAATCGCCTGAATTTAAAATAACTTTAATTTTAATAGACTGAAGAGTTTGGGGAACTAATTAACAATTTATTTATGGAGATTTCAACGTCTTAACAAAATCATCAATCTCTTCCTATGGATTTACTTGTAAGCGGAGATTTATTTTTTGACAGTTTTACACAATCCCTTTCTAGATTACAGGCTGCCCTGCATTACTAAAGTAAACACTGAAAAAAAAATAAAAAAATAAACAGGCCGTCATCTGGGTCACATAGGTAAAAGGAGTGGGTTAGTTTCTTAGAAACAGACGAAATCATACTTATAAAATCTTTTGGCACAATCACAAGAGGCTTAGCAAATAGATCTGGAATACAGCGGTATGGGATCTGTATGCAATCTGTGACTCTCCAACTATCATCCACAATGTTCCTTTTTTTTGTGACAACACAGCTTATAATGTGCTTTAAAAAGCCATTTATACACACAAATGTATGTTTTGCCAAATATATTTATTACACATTGGGTTGAAAGGTGAACAGCACCAAAAACTTTGGTTTTAGCTAGAGAGTTTTAGTCATGAGGAGCAAAACATGTTCTTCAATTAGGTTTTATTGCAATAAACAGCTAACAGTTTTTGAGATGCAGTCAAATCTTATATCTACTAAAGATTGAACTTTTTTTTTCCCATTAGCCCTAGTCCCCTGGCACTTTCAATGTTACCTATAACAAAAGTAGAAGCTCGGCCTGTTTCATGTCACAAATATGCTACTCTCAGCTTTAGAATAAATACAGAGGTGCATAGCCCTATATTAGATAACGGAACCTTTATAAATATGGAGGTTCACATGTATTGTTTCATATAAAGCAGAATGACCATTTCCTTTAAAGCTGAAATAAACTCAAACAGCACAGGAGAAAACTCATATGAAATTGAAAGTGTCTGCAATCTTTGGCATCCAATAGGTTTTGAATTTTTGTTTTTAACGTAAAGAAGTACAGAAACCTGTGAAAACATAAGTAACGGCAAACTGAATGAAAAATCTTATAATTAATTTTGTCAGGAGAGGGTAGACTTGTGTTGAGAGGCACTAAAGACTCCTAGAATTGAGGACAAATGATATGAGGCAATATGAATTCAAGTCACCATTGCTAAAGTCTACACCAGTAGAAGGCTCTGTCAGCAAAGAAAGGATTAGATCAACCTGTCAATTGTAAGATCTTATGAACACTCAGAATACTTAGGACATAACCAATAGTGAGGAGTAACATAATGTTCACATGATGCACATAGGCAAACCGAGGGGGGATTTTCCTAGTGTCTGGAAACCCCCTCCCAGCATGGGGCACTGTAAGCTTGAGGTGGCTTGCCCCATGTATATGATGGGGATAAAAATTGCCTGTGTATATGATGTGGATAGGAAGAGTTGGAGAGCAGCCAAGCACTGTCTAAAACTATAGCCACGCCCTGAAGCGTGCTGGTCACGCCCACTGGCGGCATAGCATGGAAACCCCTCTCTACAAATCCTGCGTTTGCCCCTGATGCATAATTAAAGACAGCAGAACGCTCAAACTGATTGTTTCATCTGTTAACTTACACTTTAACCCATAATTAGTGTAGGCTGGTCTATAGCGTTTGTAAGTGAATTTATTTGCTGTCTATTGCATACTCAATAGTATAATTCTTAAAATCATTCAGTGGGTGTTGATCCCTGTACACTGACCAACCTCCCCACCTTCCATGATAGAATGGTTTAGACGCACAAGGAAGAGATTCAATTCAGCGCAAGGTGTCTCCGGAACGTCCAGAGAGACACACTGCGATGATGTTATGGCAGGAATCTCGCACCTCATAAATGTGCGCAAAAAAATGAGCCGAGATTCCTAACATAACGGCTGACAATATTCGTAGCCGGACATCGCAGTGATGTCTGCGCACCACATCACCTGCAACTGAATCTCCTCATAGACTTTTATATGTCTATGGATGGCATCATCCTCTCAGCATCAGACCGAATCCAAGAGTTCATGGCTATTTGGTTGAGATGGCTGGAAAGTAAGGAATCTGAGGCTTACTGTTTCCAATTCATATCACCTTCCTCTTAGAAGACCGCCTTCACTCACTAAACTCCCTTAACGCCTTGGAGGACCCTCCACTATGCTGTTGCTCTCACATCCCTCATTTTAGGATGTGGACCTCTTCCCCATGTGGCCTGGATCACTACTTGTTTTCCTTCCCTCCTCCCTTTGTTATCCTCTTCCCCCCTCTTGTTGCTCTCTTCACCTTTATTCAGATACAGCTTATTAACTGAACAAATAACTGAGGAAATGGCGAACAATTATGTTTTTTATAAAACAAAAAATCCCACTTTGCCTCCTAATATATCAGACTTAATGATGCTTTTCTGATGCAAATTGTTATTCAGTGTATTAAATAAAGAGCACAAAAAAAGACGACAGAGCCCTGTTTACAAATATTAAATGCAAAACTAAGAAAAAGCTATGTTTTTTAAACACTATTTTGTCTGTCTTGACTGACTGAATGTGTTTTTGTAACAGTGCTTCTGTTTTTAGTATTGAGATAGTATTGAGAAGCCTTTTATAAGAAATGGGATTCCTCCTTCTGTGTTAAGCTGCAGGTTCAGTCTAGTTGTGTTTATTGATAACACTATCAGAAAGCTGTGAGGACTGCAAATCCTCAGCTTCCTAACTAGTGGACGTGTCTAGTTCTTCCCTATCCTGTGTGAAGCGAGTAAGGAAGAACCACAACAATGCAGATCGCCCCCCTTTCCACGCTGTCAGAAGCTGGCTCTCCTCATCTTGCTATCTCAGCAGGGGAGACAGGTAATGGAAACAGCATAGCAGGAGTGAGAGCAGAAGACGCAAGACATGAGGTAAACAAGCAAGCTATGTTGGTAAACATCTTTTGGAGTCAAAAGCATAATCAAATACTTCAGAGATGCTAGGAAATATTATGATAATGAAATTATATGGGGGAAAAAAAACATTCAGTAAAATTAAAAAGCTAAGTAAAATGGATTAGAAGAATGCTTGATACAAACTTGTTCACAGCTGGTCTAAGCAAAAAGTACTGCTCCAATAACATAGATATTGGGTCTGCTAAACAAGCAAATAAATATCTCTATATATGTACCAGAATATATCTAAATAACATATAGGTTAAGATGACAAACTAAAAATCAAAATAATAGTCACACAAATAAACTGGCAAATCTAACACTAATCCACCGAGAAGAAAGAAACCACTGCTTCTAAACATATGAATGAAGAGAAATGTAAAAAAAAGTAAAAAGATGATTCAAAGTTAAAAAAAAAAAAAAAAAATGGAAGTGGGATAAACGCCCAGTATAAAAAAAAATATATATATTTAAGTTTTAATTTAATATATGACCACATTTCACTCAAATCCCTGTCTTCTCGGTTTTTGTAGACTATCCATAAATATGACAAGAAAATAAAATTGATTATTGTATTTTTTATTTTTTTTTCAACATCTCAATAAAGGAATTTATTTGTGAACAACATCTTAAAAACGGAAGAATTTTTTAGTTCGGTTTAGTTTATGTAAATATTTTGTTATATATTATATCAATTATATAGGAAGTTTCATGTTTTATCTTGTTAACTATATAAAAACCCTTTTTCCATTATAGTATATTATTATTTTGAAAACTGTGAAGAGAAAAGGGAAAACCACCAATGACAGATATTTACATGACAATGTATACAAGTTTGGATGTTTTGTATACGTTATGCCTTCATTGTTATTTTTCTTCTGCATTTTATACAATTAAAAATATACATTTTTTCAAATTAAATATCACCCCTTCCTCAATAGATTTCTTAAGCTCACATGGTTTCAGTGGGTCACATGACACTTTTGTACTATGCTATTAGCAACAAGAATAATTAAGAAGATTAGCAAGAGAGGATATCTTTTAACTTCCAATCTTTTTCTTAGTAAAAATGCATTTTTTTCTGTTGTCTTAAAAACCTCAATAAATATAATTTATTTAAAAAAAAAAAAAAAAAAAAGACTGGAGAAGAGACCCTCCTCAGCACTGCTATGTTTCTTGCCCATGTGTTGACAACTGGTAGAAAGGGACGTTGAAACAGCAGTGTGTCCGTTGCTGACACAAGACCTAATTTAACAGAGTCGTAGTGGACACACAATCTACGTTGTATGAATTGGTCCTGATTGTCAATGTCGGGACCAGAAGCACTGTAGCAGTGGAGTGGGAGAGTCCCCCTGATCGACAGGGGTACCTGATGTTGGGGGAGGGGGTAAAACATAGTTGCCATTTGAAAGGTTAGTAATGCTAATTACAGTATTATTTCGGAGCGCTCCAGCGTCAGTGTAGTGAATATGGAAGTCAAATAATTGGATGAAGTAAACTAAATTGAGTAATGTTGTTTTATCATGCGTATGTGTTTAGTACGCCACGTGTAATTATTATTATTATTATTAATATTTATTTATAAGGCGCTACAAGGCATCCGCAGCGCCGTACAGAGACAAACAAAATCACAATACAATGGGAGACAGCACAGTACAGTAAACACAGCAACTCAGTACGCTCAATGCACAGCTAGAGAGGGCGGGGAAGGGGGAGGGAGGATCCGAAAACGACGGGGCCCAAGAAGGGGGGCGCGGAAGACAGGGAGACCCCCAGGGGGGAGGAGGGAGCAAAAGTGGACGTGGGGTGGAGGACCTTTGAGGAGGAGGGCTAAGCAGCTGGAGAGCAGAGTTAGAAGTGGTGGAAACAGGAGGAGAGATGGCCCTGGTCAGAGGAGCGTACAATCTAAGGGGAGGGGTGGACAGACAGAGAGACGCAGGGAAGAGAGGGAGAGTAGGGGGACAGAGGCAGAAGATAAGGTAGGAAGTTAAGTGGGAGACAGAAAGGCTTTAAGAAAAAGGTGGGTTTTTAGGGCCCGTTTGAAGCTGGACAGATTAGGGGAAGTTCTGATGGAGGGAGGGAGCTTGTTCCAGTGGAGGGGGGCAGCGCGGGCGAAGTATTGGATACGCGCATGGGAGGAGGTTATAAGGGGGGAAGAGAGGCGACGGTCAGAGGCAGAACGGAGAGGGCGGGATGGAGCATGAATAGAGAGGAGGGTGGAGATGTAGGGCGCAGTGGAGTTGGCGAGGGCCTTGTAGGTGAGTGTGAGGAGCTTAAAGAGGATTCTGAAGGGGAATGGGAGCCAGAGAAGGGCTAGGTAGAGGGGGGAGACAAAAGAGGAGCGGCGAGAGAGGAAAATAAGCCTAGCTGCAGCGTTAAGGACGGATCGAAGGGGATCGAGATGAGAGTGGGGGAGGCCAGTGAGGAGGAGGTTGCAGTAGTCCAGGCGGGAGATGATCAGAGAGTGGATAAGGCATTTGGTGGCATCTTGGGAGAGGAAGGGCCGGATGCGAGCGATGTTGCGCAGCTGGAAGCGGCAGGATTTAGCAAGAGAGAGGATGTGGGGGCCAAAGGAGAGAGAGGAGTCGAGGATGACACCAAGGCAGCGAAGTTGGGGGACAGGGGAGATAGAGGTGTTGTCGACAGTGATGGAGAGGTCAGAAGGGGATGGGGTATGAGAGGGAGGAAAAACTATGAGCTCAGTTTTGGCAAGGTTAAGTTTGAGGAATCGAGAGGACATCCAGGAGGAGATGGCAGAGAGGCAGGCGGACACCCTAGAGAGGAGGGAGGGAGAGAGATCAGGAGAGGAGAGGTATAGTTGAGTGTCGTCAGCGTAAAGGTGGTAGCTGAAGCCGAAGGAGCTGATGAGTTCACCCAGGGAGGAGGTGTATAGAGAGAAGAGTAAGGGTCCCAGAACAGAGCCCTGAGGGACCCCGACTGGAAGGGTGGATGGGGGGGAGAGAGACCCAGAGGTGGTGACAGAGAAGGAACGGTGAGTAAGGTAAGAGGTGAACCAGGACAGGACTGGGCCGGAGAGGCCGAAAGACTGGAGGGTGTGAAGGAGGAGGGGGTGGTCAACGGTGTCAAAGGCTGCAGAGAGGTCAAGGAGGATGAGAAGTGAGACGTGGCCCCTGGCTTTTGCAGAGAGGAGGTCATTGGTGACTTTAGCCAGGGCAGTTTCAGTGGAGTGGAGGGGGCGGAAACCAGACTGGAGAGGATCAAGGAGGGAGTATTCAGAAAGGTAGGAGGTGAGACGGCTGCAGACGAGCCTCTCAAGAATTTTGGAGGCAAAAGGGAGAAGAGATATGGGGCGATAGTTTGAGAGAGAGAAGTGGGGTCGAGATTAGGTTTCTTAAGAATGGGGGATACGAGAGCATGTTTGAAGGAGGAGGGGAAGATGCCAGTGGAGAGGGAGAGATTAAAGAGGTGAGCGAGGTGGGAGCAGGTGGTGGGGGAAAGGGAGCGAAGAAGGTGGGAGGGGATGGGATCCAGGGGGCAGGTAGTGGGGGGGGAGGATAAAATGAGAGAGTGGACTTCCTCGCCGGTGGTGGGACGGAAGGAGTGGAGGGGAAGGTGGTTGGGGGGGGAGGACAGAAGAGTGGGAGGGGTGGAAGAGAGAGTGGAGGAGGAGATTTCAAGTCGGATGGCCTCGATTTTAGAGGAGAAGAAGGAGGCGAAATCAGAGGCAGTCAGGGAGGAGGGGGTGGGGGGAGGGGAGGGGGCCAGGAGAGTGCTGAATGTGGCAAAGAGGCGGCGGGGGTTAGAGGACTGGGAAGAGATGAGGGATTTAAAGAAAGATTGTTTAGCGAGTGAGAGGGCAGAGCTGTAGGATGAAAGGATGAATTTAAAGTGGAGGAAGTCAGCCAGGGAGCGGGATTTTCTCCAGTGACGTTCGGCGGAACGGGAGCATTTTTGGAGGAAGCGGGTAAATTTGGAGTGCCAGGGTTGGGGTTTGGAGCAGCGGGGGTGGACGGAGTGGGCAGGGGCGACCGCGTCCAGAGCGGAGGTGAGGGTGTGATTGTAGAGGGAGACCGCCTGGTTGGGGCAGGCCTGGGAGGAAAGGGGAGAAAGGAGGGTATCGAGAGAGGAGGACAGAGAGGCAGGGTCAAGAGCATCGAGGTTGCGTATGGACAGAGTAGGTTTGGGCAGGGGGAGGGGAGCAGGAGAAGAGGAGAGAGAGAAGGAGAGGAGATGGTGGTCGGATAGAGGAAAGGGAGAGATGGAGAAGTCGGAGAGATTACATAGGTAGGAGAAGACAAGATCAAGGGAGTGACCAAGGCAGTGGGTAGAGGAGGAGGTCCATTGGGTGAGACCAAGGGAGGAAGAGAGGGTGAGCAGTTTGCTGGAAGCAGGGTAGGTGGGGTTGTCGATGGGGATATTAAAGTCGCCGAGAATGATCGAGGGGAGATCGGAGGAGAGGTAGTGAGGAAGCCAGCTAGCAAAGTTGTCAAGGAAGAGGGAGGTGGGGCCAGGGGGGCGGTAGATGACAGTGACGCGGAGATGGATGGGGTAGAAGAGGCGGATGGAGTGAGCTTCAAAAGAGGAGGAGAGGGAGGGTTCAGGGGGAATGACACGAAAAGTACAGGTGGAGGAGAGGAGGAGGCCAACTCCACCGCCAGGGTGGGCACCAGGCCTGGCGGAGTGGGTGAAGGAGAGGCCACCATAGGAGAGGGCAGCGGGGGAAGTAGTATCAGAATCGGAGAGCCAGGTTTCAGTAACGGCAAGAAGGTTAAAGGAGTTGGATAGAAAGAAGTCGTGGATAGCAGTCAGCTTGTTGCGGACGGATCTGGCATTCCAGAGGGCACAGAAGAAAGGGGGAGAGGAGAGGGGGGAAATGGGGATGAGGTTAGCAAGATGAGCAGCGCGCGGGGGAAGGCGGGGAGGAACGGGAGAGGTAGGGCGGGGGGAGAGTATGGGTATGGAGTGAGAGCGGGGAGGCATAGTAGGGAGAGAGAGTAACAGAACAGTGAGATAGTGGGGACAGTGAAAAACAGGTAAGAACAAAGGCAGGAAGACAATGAAAAGGTGAAAGATAATAACGAATTAGGGCGTGGAGGGCATGGAACAACAGTACAGTGAGATAATAAGGACAATAAAGACAGGTAAGAATGATAGCAGAACAGTAAGATAATAAGGACAGCGGATAACAGGTAAGAATTAGCAGGGAGACAATAGCAAGATGGAGGACAATAACCAATTAGGGCGTGGAAGGCAAAGAATAATAGAAGGAGAGGTAATAAGGACAATGGAAATAGGCAAGAATAATAACAGGTAAAACTAGTTGCTGGTAAATATAAAATCAGGAAAAACAAGATAAAGGCATATAAATAGTAGAATAATAACAGGTAAAAAGTAGAAACTTGTAAATGTACAATCAGGAAAAACAAAATAATGGCATATAAAATAATGTTTTATATGCAGTTGATGCAGTTAAGCCAGGGATTCAGCAGGAGAAGGGTTAACTGACAAGCCGGGTCGGTACACAGTAGATCAGTTGCTGCAGATAAGCCAGGGATTCAGCAGGAGAAGGGTTAATTGACAAGCCGGGTCGGTACACAGTAGATCAGTTGGTCTAGATAAGCCAGGGATTCAGCAGGAGAAGGGTTAATTGACAAGCCGGGTCGGTACACAGTAGATCAGTTGATGCAGATAAGCCAGGGATTCAGCAGGAGAAGGGTTAATTGACAAGCCGGGTCGGTACACAATAGATCAGTTGGTGCAGATAAGCCAGGGATTCAGCAGGAGAAGGGTTAATTGACAAGCCGGGTCGGTACACAGTAGATCAGTTGATACAGGTAAGCCAGGGACTCAGCAGGAGAAGGGTTAACTGAAAAGCCGGGTCGGTACACAGTAGATCAGTTGATGCAGATAAGCCAGGGATTCAGCAGGAGAAGGGTTAACTGACAAGCCGGGTCGGTACACAATAGATCAGTTGGTGCAGATAAGCCAGGGACTCAGCAGGAGAAGGGTTAACTGACAAGCCGGGTCGGTACACAATAGATCAGTTGGTGCAGATAAGCCAGGGACTCAGCAGGAGAAGGGTTAATTGACAAGCCGGGTCGGTACACAGTAGATCAGTTGATACAGATAAGCCAGGGACTCAGCAGGAGAAGGGTTAATTGACAAGCCGGGTCGGTACACAGTAGATCAGTTGATACAGATAAGCCAGGGACTCAGCAGGAGAAGGGCCAACTGACAAGCCGGGTCGGTACACAGTAGATCAGTTGATGCAGATAAGCCAGGGATTCGGCAGGAGAAGGGCCAACCGACAAGCCGGGTCGGTACACAGTAGATCAGTTGATGCAGATAAGCCAGGGACTCAGCAGGAGAAGGGTTAATTGACAAGCCGGGTCGGTACACAGTAGATCAGTTGATACAGATAAGCCAGGGACTCAGCAGGAGAAGGGTTAATTGACAAGCCGGGTCGGTACACAGTAGATCAGTTGATGTAGATAAGCCAGGGATTCAGCAGGAGAAGGGTTAACTGAAAAGCTGGGTCGGTACACAGTAGATCAGTTGATGCAGATAAGCCAGGGATTCGGCAGGAGAAGGGTTAATTGACAAGCCGGGTCGGTACACAGTAGATCAGTTGATGCAGATAAACCAGGGATTCAGCAGGAGAAGGGCCAACTGACAAGCCGGGTCGGTACACAGTAGGTCAGTTGATGCAGATAAGCCAGGGATAGATGGTATGGCCTTGTCTTTGGAGTGATGATGACACTCCTTTGTACCCCCACAATAATTTCCCACTGTCTTCACAAGTTTTTAGATGTTTTATAATTGTAGACAGATAATTGTGTGGGAGGAAAGACACAGAGCTGATCTAACGTGCAGCCTTCTCCAACTGCCGCCCGCATGCAATAGCAATGTAATGACGCAATCACACGGATTAATACACACATTTGCACTTACACTTGCAAATAATACACATTTATTAAAGTGCCATTCCACATTTATAGATTAGTAAAATGTATTAGAGATTCATTATACATAAATAATATTAAAGTTAAGGTATTTATGGTTCAGGTCCTCTAAAAGGTTAAGAGTTTGGTCTCCTATTAAAGCTTTAACCCGGTTTTGACAGAGTAGCGATTGCATCTAACGGTGGCAAGTTATGAGCAATATGATATTAATACTCAAAAGTACTTTGTTTATGGGTCAGTTTAAACTGTTTATTCGGCGAAAAGACACGTAGGCAACAGTTGGAGTAAGTTGTCCGCCCCTTTGTGAAAGGATCAATTGAACTGACCTATGACTAGCAATCTACTGAAACATTGTTAACCCTGGACCAATGAAGACATCTTTTAGTGTTATCTGTCTATATTCGTAACATCATCACTGTTTATGCTAATTCAAACTACATATAAGCTCCCTGGGCCAGTGTTTTCTTTTCTCTTCCTGCCAACAGGCAACATGACTGTATCTTAACCTGGGCCCAGGTGAAGCGCATGCGTAATGTATTCAGTTTATAATTTCCTGTTTATCATTCTATTTTATTTAGTTTACTGTCTATGCAGTATCTTGCTTTGCTGTCATCCTGCTATATTTGGCTATTAAATCTCTTTGTGCATTGGAACCACAATAATCACATTGGACAATGTTTATTGGTAGCGATAAAACGAACATTACATGACATACAGCTTTTTAGGAGAAACCTCCCAAGAGCTTCAGCTGTGAAAACTTAAGCTCTTTCTTCTCACAACTTAAACACCCCAAGTGCATAGTAACCACCTTATTTAGACATTTTGTGACTAAATCTTCTTCTGAATGCTATGATTTTCCCATTTGAAAAAGAAAAAGCATTAATAAAAAGGTCTTGTATGGGAAAAAGCCCTAAAATACAGTAATCTCTGTGGTGGCACCTGTGCCTCTAACTTGTTCCTTAGAAGGGACACATTTATTGGAGGCAGTAGAACAGTTAAGGGAAAACAGTGATGCTGATTTTGCTCTGTTAGAGGTGGAAATATTTTATTAATTTCCATTCTGGTCATTTCTCAATGGAATTACATTTACCATTTAGGTTATTCTCTATACACAACAAAAAAAATATTAGTTACTGCACAATGAAGAGTCACGCTATGTGATCTGTGCCATATATGGGTGTGGGTTGATGGGTAATTAGTGTGGTTTTACACATCCAGTGCAATTTCTGAAAGAAAATGAATTTTAGACATGTAACCAAATGCAATGCAGCATTAGTATACCTGTATATGGATATATACTGAGCTTGCAACACAGAGCCAATCTAGTGATGAATATACAATGCATAGTCCTACTTGTAGGGCAGTAAATAAAGCAGAGACCTATTTGGATACTCGTATAAAATACAAATCCCAAGTCACCAGTAAATAATTAACAGACTTTTATGAAGGCCAATATATAACCTAACTTGATACCAGTAAATAAGCAAAACCCTATTTGTAGAATTCACCCTCTTCATCCCAGTTACCCCTTTCCTATACTGATAACAAGTCCTATATTAAATAGGGCTCTTCACTGGTCGATAAATATGACCCTGTATCACGTGTACAGCACATTTCTAAGTTATCATGCATTCCAATAAATAGTAGAAGCAAACCACATCACAGCTTTAAAACAATTCCAGAATACTACATATAAGCACTGCTTGGAGCAATGTAATCACTATTATAAGGATAGCAAAAAATATCTGGAGTTTTCTGAATATTTCTGCTGCATATTAAAATCTGTTATTAGTAAGTTCTGTGTACTAATCCAGCACATATCTAATCACCACAAGTATGTGCCAGGACATTTGGGATCATAAAACTTTGGGTAGGAAACAGCTGCCACTATTGCATGTGGAGAGATTATTTGTCTTCAGGAAATGGACATATGGAAGTGAGAGGCTGGATTGTTTTGCACTTACCGTTGCTATTTTAGTCTCCACTATACATTCCTTTTCTACTAAATACTCGTAGCAGGTTTGAAACAGCTTAACCATGTTGATAATGTCATAACCCACAGAACCTAAAACAAAGAAGGGGGCAGGTAAGATTTATCTGAGACAAAATGGAGGAATTTAGTTCCAGAAACCGTTACAAGTTTATTCTGCAAAGACAATCCTATTTTGTGGTCGTCAACCCATCAGGCTGTACCAAGTAAACAAAGTATCTCAAACAACTTTTTATTTATACAGTGCCTGTTTTAGGAAAGCGTTTTTCCAATGCTCCAACGCCCAGACAAGAAGCAAGGGTGGGGAGTTGTTGCAGCGAAGAAACATATTGTCCTATATTTGCATTACCGTTTTGGGTTTGTTTTTTAATTACAACGTCATCCTATGAAACCTGAAGTATTTTCTAGACATAAATTCCCCAGTGCTCAACAAGCATTTTCATTAATCAAACAGCTCTCCCCAACTGTCTTATTTATCTACTTACAGCTAATTTGTGTAACTAATAAAGTCCTATATTCACAGCTGTATGCATAATACTCCCATGTGTCCCCATTCTGTCCAGCCCTGATCTTTAAGGCTATGTGCATGCGGCCATATTATTACTCTTCTCTTGCTGCTATTCATTTTTTTTTTAATAATATAGCGAGCAGAGATGAAAAGGCTGTTTTTCATGCGATCAGCATCATAATATTTTAAGTCCTATTTTCTGTCCAATGACTGCGCGTATGCAGTTTAGCATGTTCTCTAACAAAGGAGGATAACAAGGCATCATCTCTATAGATCAATTCACATTCCTGGGTGTTTTATTCCACCTAACTGCAATCAACAAACCAACCCCGACAATAATAAATAGCTTTGCTTTGTTTGCCCCTTTTTCTACGGTGCCTAGAACCATCCTCTCTCTAGGGGGAGTCTTGCCAATCTGGAGCTAGACCAGACTTTGTGGAACTTCTGTAGGCGAAACATTCATGGCTCATAGTATTATCTACCAGAATTACCCAATCCTGGATATATGGGGTAAATGCACCATCCATGATCCAGCTATGACCACCTTAACCAGAGAGGCTAAGTTAAACACATACTTGAAACAACACTCACTCGTCCCCTCCTACAGAACAAAACAGGCATACTTTGCGGGTTCCAAAGACTAAATGTTGGGAACATTCCCATATCATATGTAGAAGAGAACACTTAGGGTCACTACATCTAGGGCACTCCGCAGAAGATCATCTACCCATCTGAAATGGCCAAAGTGGGGTGAGGTATACCCTTTGCAGAAAAGGAGAATGTGTTGAAATCTAAAACCTGTATTAGTCTTGCCTAGTGCATGAGCCCACTTTTCATCTGAGAAACACTCAACATCCTCCTCCTACCTATGTCTTAGGGCCTCGAGGCTAGCCTATGTCTCAGGGCCGCAAGTTTAGCCTGACAGCACTAGTGGGCAGAGATGTGCATAAATAGCTGTGATCTGCATGGACCTGTATTCTGGAGGAAGCTCTTTGGGTGGGTTATCTCCAAAACAGCACTGTTTTATATTAGGTAATTGTGGAGACCAGAGTGTGGGACCCTCACATGACCGCCATGTGATGGAGAGTGCACAAAAAGTAGTCTGACTGCCCTGCTAAGTCGGATAACACCTTTAATATTTCTGATTTAAAATGAGCAGGAAAACTGAAATATACACTTAATTTTTTTACTTCCCACTAAAACAACCTCTCAATGGGACTCTGCAGAAGTATCAGACAGAACAGCATATAAAAGTTGCTCCCCTTTCCTGTTGACATTCATACCTCTTTTATTCTTTGGGAACTTTTTCCTCAGCTTGTTTTTAAGAATATTCAATTTGCCAATAATGTCAGGAGTTGCTATGTAGAAATCTGCTTGTACTTCATCATTCATAATCTGAAATGTCAACATTTCTAAAGTTAGTTATGAAATGACTAAAAAAAAAATCATGCTACGAATCGGAAGAAATTGAATTATCATATGCATATTTTATTATCATATATCATATGATATCATATTATTATCGAAAACTAAACATGCAAACTAATAAATAAGTAGCTGTTACTGCACCTGCAAAAGCCTATAGTGTATCGGGGATTCCCAACAGTGGGCAAGACCAATAGAAACCTGCTGGCTGTATAAGGCACCACAAGCACTCCCAAATATACAGAACACTTTCAGGAAAGAGCATTAGTAATTTTAAATTTTTTATTTTAGCACGTTCCCATCACTTCAGTAACAGTGGAAGAATTGCAAACATGTTCCAAAACTATACAAATCCAGATGGCCAGTTTGGTCATTATCAGCCAAACAGACAATATTGTGCATGTGATCACCAGGGTGAACATTCTGCGGAATGAAAGTCTGCATAGATTTTGTTTGGACAGACTGGAAAATGTATTTGTGTGTACTGTCATCATCAACCTAGAAAGCAGGCCAAATCCTTACTATGAAGTGGTTTGCCCAGGTCACCTAACTAGCATCATTTGACATCTTCAGACTAGGTCGTAGTGTGTGTGGCCCGCTTAATGCCGGCCACACACACACTGATTTTTTTTTGGTTGGACCATTAAGTTGTTTTTAACCAAATAGATTTGAACATCGCTCAATTTATAATCCTTCAGCACTTATTCTACTCAGTAAAAATCAAATTTCTTGGGCAGGCTAGAAAACAGGGCGGTGATTGAAACTGGTGGTGTGGTGTGTCACTGGCTGACAAGAACCACTCATTGTGCTTGCCTTATCCATCTGTCAGTCACTTCAATGAAAAGATTCCAACCACAAGTTCTTACAAGTTTTCCACTGTTGACTGGTCAATGAAGGCAAATCACAACTGCATATGAACAGCAGCTCTTCCAACTGGTTGATATTTTATTTTTAGCCAAAGCATAACAAAATTTAACAAGAAAGCCTATTTAATGTGTTTTCATTAGTTCTGTGTACACTGGAAAACAGATGTTTACTTTGCTACTACCATGCAAACCAAGCACTTTTGGATCTGGTATTTTTTGCTCTCTTTTATCTCAGTGTTATGTTGCGATATACACAGTGATTCAGCCCTGAGAACATGCAGAACAATTAACAAGTCACACAAAACTGTCCTTTGATGTAAAAACCGTATGGCTATTCAGTACTTAGTGACTTAATTTCTCCAGTTAGCAGATACACTATCTCACCAACCAAGAGTGGAATCAGATGAGGCTTGTCAATCAGATTTAAAAGTATTACACTGTAGAAAATCTAGTGTGTCAGGCACAACCCAACAGCATATGATTTAGATACTATTTATCATACACTATAAAGGAGTCTATTCTTGTAGAATCTGTTTTGCACATATGCATGGCATATGAATTTAGGCATGAAATATGATACCTGCGGGATGAGTTCAATCCCTCCAACAAATGCGGAGCCACTGTTTTTCGCATTCTCAGCTTCTTCTGCATTCTGTAGAGAGAAAGGGGGAAAAAAAATCAGGTCAATCTGTCGAATCGTATTTCTACTTAGCCCTGCAGCTCACATGTTATTATAAACGGATTGCAGCAAAAACATCAAAATAAAACTTCCTCTGTTACTCTCTGTAACTGCAAACATTACCAGGCACATCAGCTGTACAGAAAACACTCACAGAATACTTTAGATTGCACATTTCCCATACCTTACTATTATCAACATTCAGCAAAGCAACAAAGGACTGGGAATAGAAGTGGCAGCTAACATTCCTCTGGCCAAATAGAATGTGGCAGCTATTCTCTGCTTCCAATACCAATCTAAATCACAGCTTACTAACCCACAATGATCACTGCATAAACCATTTCTCTCATTTCTCCTGTTTCATTAGATGATGTTCTCCTAAATTAGCCAGTTTTATAAAGTTGGAAATGTTGCTTGTATTACTAAATTTAAGTAAATGACTTCATTACTTTTTTTTTTTTAAATAATGAAACTTTACCTTGTGACTATATCTCACCAATGTATGCCTCATAAAACCTGCCAAATGTCATTCTGAGAATGTATTCTGAATTGGTTGTTGCCAGGGATAGAGATGCATACCAATGGTTATTGTCCACATGCTTATCAGGTGAAGAGATTGTGTTTGCTAAAATAACTCAAAAATGGTAACAAAATTGAATCTAGTAAATTATAAAACATTGAGAACATTCCAAGTCACACAATCCACTTCCTCAAGGTTGAGTTTTATTGCCGCTGACAGTTTTTACCCAGCTGTGATCATCTTGGAAAAGCAATATTCATGGATCCCTAAGGAAAATAACTAATTGACAATGCAAATTTGTAATCTTTTGGGTGGCGTCTATGAACTACTCCATTGCAGGGAAATGCCTTATTAAAGGTATTAAGTGAAAATGAGAGGGTGCAGTGTCCTTTTTATTTTAAGCAAAGTTAAGAAAAATCATTAGTGCCACTTCAAGATATAACAAGATAGGCAGCCCCCCAACCTCCAACTAATTAAAATGATGTGAAACTCCTCAAATGTTATGTATATTTGGAGGATACTCAAGACTATTCGTTATAGTTTCCTTTCATTTTTCAAATTCAAACTACACCTAGTGTACATATATAAAATGATTTGAACTTACCTCTGTAAAAACCAAAACTTTATTTGATTCCTTCACAAATGGGTATGGCAAATGGAGGTAACCAACAAATGGATCCACTTTTTTCTAAAATGTAATATACAGGACAGCTATAGAATAAATATGCAGAGTTATTAACCAAGTGGGACTTAGTGCTCTATGGGGTTCAAAACGTACAAATTCCTGCTCTTGATTAGCCAAACACCTATTCTATTTGTAACATAAAAATTTCACTTGAAATAAATATCATGAAATTACAAAAGAATCTACAGTAACATAATATAGGTGTATCTTAAACAGCTGACATTTTGAAAATCAAACGACCCTCCTCCTGTCATTTCTTTATAATACGTCACATGTACAATTTGCTTTTCATAATGTTTCATAATGTTGAGTAAAAAAAATAATCTGATTTATAAACATGCCAGTTTCCTACAACAGATTGATTCACGGTGGACATTCTATTTTCAATTTAATACAGAATTCTACTGTATTCTCCGTGCAGCAATTTTTGACAGAACTGTGTAAATATTAATTGTTCGAATTGGCGGCTTACTGTATGTTATTTTTCTAGGATAACAATGATAGATATTTAAAAACTGTCAGCAAACTAGTTGCTCCAAAAGAGGAAAATAATGGTGTAACAAATTTTTCGTATTACTGCAAATGTTCCCCTATGAGCACACAAATGCACAGAGCTGGACAAAGTTTTCCAAAAGTTTATAGCCTGGGCCAGATGTTGGGAGTCAGCAATTTTATAAGAAGGATCTGACGTATAAAATTGTAGGGTGGGTTTGTCCAACAAATACCAACCTTACCAGCAGCAGTCAACACATTTACTAAGCATGTGGCCAAAGAGCCCAACACATTAATTCCTGTAATGTCCAAAATATGGCTGCACACAGGTTCATTGCCCTAAACATATCAGGTGAAGGCAGAGAGGGGGAGAAGGAAGGGGAGTACTTTACAGTACGCAGAGTAGTGTTCCAAAGACTCAGAATTATAAATCATTAATAGCAGCATGATGGAAAATGGTAAATACCAACATTCTTCTATTAACCTGCCAGAGTGATTTATGTTACAGTAACACCTATTTTTTTCATGGGATTGCTGCATTCATTTTATATTTTCCCTGTAGCTATAAAGAATTTTGCTCAACTCCAGTAGACGGCAACAGCTTGATTTAGTCAACACACATGGGCAGATGTCTGGGACCATTGTTTTCAGTGCAAAGTTCTCCACTGCTGGCTAAAGGCAGAGAGAGCTTCATGCTAACACATGGTCTGCTCCCACCTGTAACACACCGGCAGGAGTCAGACCATACCATCTGTGTAGGGGCAGAGGTGAGTAAGAGGCATGGTTTCATTACAGTCCCACATGTACTATGTGCATCCCATGCCTGACAGATTTCCTAATTCTAGGTGCCCAGGTACTTACATATACTTAAGTTGCTGATCACAATACAGAAAAACTATATTAACGTGGACTAAGTCACTGATTCATTAAGCATAAGATTTTCCACTGCTATAGAGTGAGTAGAAATAAATTGCTGGTTATGCAGAGGGGAGCAAATGCCCATATTTAAAAACAAAAGATAACTAGCAAAAGTACTCAAAATATATTTGCATTGTTCAGATATTATCCTTTCTTGAATCAGGCCTCCCATGCATAGGCTGATGAAAAATGGATCTGTGGTCAGTCCCTCTTCCCTCATATGATCCAGGGAATGTCTAAAAAAAATGGAAATAAAGAGAGAAAACTAATAATCCTTTCTGGTCTAGTAGGTCGTCAGTCACCAGCAGAGTCTGGAAGCCCCACAGTATGTCTGTACATGGTTTGCTTAAACCCTGCATGAGTAACCGAATGAGAAGGGGACCAGCAATATTTAGGCTGCTGCAACCCAACTCACGACATGGAGCTGCAGTTCCAGAGCCCCTTTCTGGTTAAACCGTAGGAGTCTACTGAATTCCTATGGATCCCCTGTGGGTCACAGGAGCAGAGCACCACCGACGACCTGGAAGACTGCTGCAGCTGTTGCTTTGAGGTCAGAGTCCTACCCTCTTGGCGTCATATTTAGATGGTAGACCCAAGTTGCCCCCCCCTCCCCTCCAGGACCTAGATTTACGCAAACAGGGGTAAAACATCACCCCCCCCCCCACTACTGAGTTCTGTGTAAAAATAAGTATAGTCCAGGCTAATTCACATGAGAGATAACAATCACCCTGGACGGTTTAAAGCAGTGATGGGCAACCTAATACACCACATAGATAGCCCTCTACCCTTCATAAGGGTTCCACATTACACTTAATCCCAGTAAATGAAAACAATACATTTAATCAAAGAAAGACAACTATCTGTAATAACAGATGAAAATATATTTTAATGCAAGATAATCATGTGTTACAAGCTATATCAAAGAAATCTGACAATGCAGGAAGTAGCAGGGGGTCACAGTTAAAGGGTCGGATGGCTGCCTGTTGCTATTGACTGGAGTTTCGGCAAGGAAAAACAAGAAAAATATTTATATATATATATATATATATATATATATATATATATATATATATATATATATATATATATATATATATATATATTCCAGTATTTGTGTACTACATGCAGGAGACAATACACACCACCTAGCAGCAAGCAGTACAAGGTCACAATGAAGGAGCCTACTGGTGTCAGCAACTATTCTCCTACAACCGTGGACACCACAGTGGTATATAGTTGACACCTACAGTTTGTGAGTGTCTGATGGCCAAGCAGCACCAGTATGAGTGGTCAGTTACGGCATTTTACTGATGGTAAGTGAATCATTCTTCTTTAACTGAGGCAGTAGAGTAGCATCTGTGATTGGACAATAACTAATGGTAGTGTAGCTGTGAAGGACCCAGGGGAAGCCAATGGTATCTCAACTGATCTCCCTTCTATGAAGAATTTGTACTGCTTATGCATGGTACATAAAAAGGCCAGCAAGGAAGTGCATTGAAGATAAAGAAGAGGCCATCAGTTACAGAAGTGGGTCTCCTATGCACAAGGGAACACCCAATAGCTCTTGGCTATTTTTCAGTGTATTTGGCCACATGCTTTATCTAGAAGTTATAAAGAAATGTATTTATATAATAATGTGTACAGAAAGGCTTTCAGTTCAGGTTTTTCTAGACAAGACCATCTCCTATAAGTGGAGTTACTGCCTCCTGGTGTAAAATATGCATTTATTCATATATTAAAATGTTTCAACCTGGAGATTTCAGCCGACATGTATGAAGTGAAAAGCAAACACAGTAGTCTGTTCTCGGACTTCATATTTACAACAGACTTGGCAGAGAGTGCTAATTCTAAAGGTGTTATCAGTATTTGTATTTCCTAAATGCACAGGAACAAGCAATAACATGTACATTTGTGTGAACACCAGAGATCACTTTAAATCTAGGGTAGTTTAATAGGTAGGTTCAAAAATACATTATCTGTTTAAATAAAAAATAAAAAAACAACATCAAAAGATATTTACCTTTTTTTCCAACTTCATATCCAGTTTGAGTTCAATAAAGACTGACTGTGTAGGGCTGGTAAAGTCCAACCTTTGAAATGTTTTTAGCATCTCAATAGCAGCTTCAGGTTCGATAACTGGTTTGGGATAGTAACGGGCCACATATACATCATCAGTGGGTTTCCAGGCTGTTAGGCCAAAGGGTTTAGACCGACTGGTGTCCTTTTTCTTCTCTTCAAGTTGTTCCTCGGTCAATATTTTAGCACTTCGTGCTTTCTCTGCTTTTGCCTCTTTGTTAGACCGTACTGGTGTCCAGCTCAAAAAGAAAGGTGGAAGAGATTACACATTATTACATTTGCTTGATTAATCCTGGTGAACCCCCAATGTTAGTGTGATTTAGGTCCCAAACACTATTTCATACCTCCATTGTAGAATATATTGTGAGAACCAGTTTGAAAACTGAGGGGCTTTCTTTATAGGACAGCTGCAGTGCTATGACAATAATGTTTAGGGAGCGCTCTATCACCCCTGTCTAATAGTTAAGGGGAGTAGAGTGGTTGAATTTATCTCCACCCAAAATTAAAATGCACCATGTCAGCAATCATAGCGAATTGGAGTCAATAGCCAATAGTCAAATGTTAATACTGGTCCATTTATTGAGAATTTTCTATGTGTAATTTTGTTAGTGTATCCATAAAATGATGTCCCTGTCAATTTACCTGTCGTCCAATAGCATTGGTAGTGAAGTCTTAGAGGATCAAACTAGTGGTATGCATAAAGCAAACATCTCTTCCATTTGGGTGCATGCTTTTTACCAATCAAATCAAAGTACTTGTTACTGTAGAGACCACTTGATTTGTGACACTTTCTACAATGCAGGATATAGCCAGACAAAAATGACAGTGCAGCCAAAGGCCTGCTGATTGATTATAGGGTAGCGGGCCTATATTTTTTGTGGGTCTGATTCATCTAAGGACCTCAGACACATTATGACAGGCCACCCTACAGCTCTAGGTTATAATGTGAACGGCCAAGCCTGTTATAACCTGGTGCTGGTTGCATCTTTTGCTTATACCACTTTTGGTTGGATGAAAGTAAAGCACACTACTTGCTGCTACTGCTGCTGATCTTGCATCAAGGTTCGAGTACCTGCAACAGATACACCTGCTGGCAGGTCACAATTACATGAACACACCCTTACTGTACTTGGCTATGCTAGACCGCCCCTTCCCTCCATCTTTCCGCCTCTATACGCATAAGGAGTTCTAAGTGTAAGGTTAGGTACACACTGGAGGTTTTGCAGCCAATTATTGGGCCAAACACTCGATAAACTATCTTTTATCCCAATATCGCATTAGTGTGTATACTTACACGATGAACGAGATTAGTTCCAAAGTACCGATAATCGTTTCATTTGATTGCTCATTCTGTTTAAAAATCTCGCTCCGCCTGCCTTCCGATTCTCCAGTGTGTATTAAGTCATGACCAATTGCTCGACCAATTGTCAATAGTTCCTTTCAGTGCGTACAGAATCAGAACGATTTTCAACAATGTTACGCCTGTCAAAAATTGCTCCCCGTTTGGTCGGGCAAAAATCGTCTAAAATGAGTGCAGTGTGTACGCACAAATTGACCGACCGGACCTTCAGTACAATCATTGCAGATAACAAATCTACAGCACATAGAGACGCATGGATTTACACACATCTATAATATAAATGTCTAGTGACGTGTGTTAGTCTGTCTGTGTGTGGAAAAAATAAAACCAAGCTGCAGCCCCACCTGCTGGGCGGAGTTATACACTGACCTACTAAATTCTTAGTGTGCGTGGGAAAAAAAAATTCAGAAAGGGCTGAAATTTGGTGTACTAAGATGTTTTTAATTTGTTAATTTAATTTGTTAATTGTTAAAAGTGTTTATAAAGATTTAAAAAATATATATATTTCTTGAAGGAGAAGTGACAGTTGGGAGTGGTTGGTGGTTGCCGGGGGTGACAGTGGGGAGTGGTTGATGGTTGAGGCCTGGGCTATGGCCCAAATGCATGACAAGAACCTTTTTAACACCTTAAGTAGCTTGATTTGACTAGAATGCATGAGTATCATGCACGGGTTAACATATATATATATATATATATATATATACATACACACACACACACACACACACACACACACATACATACATACATATATATATATATACACACACAAAGAGATGTATGTCCAGCTCTACATGAGCCCCATAGTATGCACTAGTAGGTAGGTACAGTACTGCATGCAATGTGGTTGTACAGTGCAGTTCACTGTATGACCACATGATAAGTTCTGAAAATGATCATTATCCAGGAAAGCAATATAGTGATTGCCACATCAGAAATAGTCATTTTTTCACTCCCTGGGAATAAGTAACTGAAGCCCTTATTAAAGTCCTAGGAACATAAAACATTTACACTGCATACACCCTGTTAATTTAAGACACTTGTAGGAAACACATTTAGACCTTCTTTAAAGTCCATATTCTGTACACAAAGAATCAATAATACTTTAGAAACCCATCAGACATTTTTGTTAAAGCTCCTGTGCTGGTTTTCTTTTTAGATGAAAATAAATTATTGACATCACCCCCAAGACATGGAGAACTTACCTTTTAACAGCAGCAGGTGCTGCATAGAATCTTACAGCAGCCCAGCTTCGCTCTGTGCTGGTGGATGGTGGGATGCTAAGACCCACATGCTTCAAAACATGCCTATGACAGTGATGGACAACTGAAAAACAACAATGTTTTATTTCTTTAACTATTTTATATTAAAAAATAAGGTTTTTCCACATAAACACATTGGGTCAATAAGTAGCATAGGTAGAACCTGTCGACAGAACTAATACTGACATACTACCCAAACCTCCATATTTATCTTGACTGCAGAAACCATATGTAATTATTACAATAAAATTATCATTTATTTTTGAATACTGCATTTTTAAGAATATTCGTTTTCTTGTGCAAATTGTTGTGCCAAAATTATGTAAATCTATCAAATATTAAGAGTTGCTCAAGAGATTGGTTCAGAGCTATACATTTTTACAATACCAAGGAAAGAGTAGAACATTAATTTATGTAATGCCCAGTATCTACACTTTAGTATAATTTATGACTCTAATCATCATGATTACCAGGTAAAGTTTAGAGCACTATATATTATATTTAATCTATCAATACATCTTAAATGTTACTTTTAAAGTATAGAATGTTTTTCACCAGGATGAAAGATATTTTATTTTTACCAGTCACCTCTCATTTTCAGACCAAGTTATAGGCAAAGTGTATTAGGCATTACAATTACAAGACAGTTTACATAAACCAAATAACAAAATACTTGAAAGATCTCAGACACATTTAAATGACTCAGGTAGATTGTCCCAAAAATAGGGAGCGTAGTAAAAGAAGGCAGAGCACCTAGATTCCATATTGAATTTAGGAACCATTAACAGGTTTCTGAAGGTAGATGTTAAGTAGTAGCTGGGATAATACATTGGTTCAGATATCAGGGTAAGCTCTCCATAAAGTATTTGAAGGACAAACAGGCAATGTCTAGACCCCAAGTACAGTCAGCCTAGTTCCGATAGTGTATTACAATGAAGCAAACCAAAAGAAAGATTAGAAGCAAGCCATATACCAGTGGTTCCCAAACTTTCTCAGTTCGAGACACCCTTAGGGTCACCATAATTTTTTCCTGGTTTTTAAGTAGTTGGGTCAAAATAACGTAAGATGTATTTAGGCCCCTTTACCATCATATTGTGCCCCTTCATCATATCACTGCACCCCTTCACTATATCACTCTGTATCCCCCTCTTTGCCAACTCGCACTGTGTCCCCCTCTTCATCAGCATCTCGCTCTGTGTCCCCCTCTTAACGAGGACTGAATGCTGGGCGTGACATGATGACGTCACACCCGGCATTCAGTCTGAATGGAGCAGAGAGGAGGGACGCCGGAGCAACGATCACGTGAGTATGTTTATCTATTTTTTAACTACCCTGCTCCCCCCACCAACGACCGACCACCCCCCGCAAACCCCCCCCCCCCAAAAAAAAATTTTGTTAAAAAAAAATAAATCAAAAAATCATTGGCGCTAGGGCCCGGGCCGGGCCCTCTGGCATGCCCGGGCCCGGGTAATTAGTACCCGCTCCCCCCCCCCCCTCTCTGCGGCCCTGTCAGCAGCATCCACTCTGTACCCCCCTTAATCAGCATCTCGCTCTGCTGTCCCCCTCTTCATCAGCATCTCGCTCTGCCCCCCTCCCCATTCATCAGCACCTCGCTCTGCCCCCCCATTCATCAGCATCTCATTCTGCCCCCCCATTCATCAGCATCTCGCTGTGTCTACCTCTTCAACAGCATCTCGCTCTGCCCCCCCCATTCATCAGCATCTCGCTCTGCCCCCCCCATTCATCAGCATCTCGCTCTGCCTCCCCCTTCAGCAGCATCTCGCTCTGTCCCCCCCACTCCAGCAGTATCTCACTCTGTCCCCCCCACTCCAGCAGTATCTCACTCTGTCCCCCCCCACTCCAGCAGTATCTCACTCTGTCCCCCCCCACTCCAGCAGTATCTCACTCTGTCCCCCTCCACTCCAGCAGTATCTCACTCTGTCCCCCCCCACTCCAGCAGTATCTCACTCTGTCCCCCCCCACTCCAGCAGTATCTCACTCTGTCCCCCCTCACTCCAGCAGTATCTCACTCTGTCCCCCCCCACTCCAGCAGTTTCTCACTCTGTCCCCCCCCCACTCCAGCAGTATCTCACTCTGTCCCCCCCTCCCCTCCAGCAGTATCTCTCTCTGTCCCCCCCTCCCCTCCAGCAGTATCTCTCTCTGTCCCCCCCTCCCCTCCAGCAGTATCTCTCTCTCTCCCCCCCCCTCCAGCAGTATCTCACTCTGTCCCCCCCCTCCAGCAGCATCTCACTCTGTCCCCCCCCTCCAGCAGCATCTCACTCTGTCCCCCCCCTCCAGCAGCATCTCACTCTGTTCCCCCCCCCCCCTCCAGCAGCATCTCACTCTGTTCCCCCCCCCCTCCAGCAGCATCTCACTCTGTCCCCCCCCCTTCAGCAGCAGCTCACAGTCTGTCCCCCTTCACTCTCCATTCCTTTACTTACCTTATTTCCTCATATTCTGCTGTCTTCTTTCCTGATGTCCTCTGCTGCTGCTCCTCACTGACACTGTCGGATGTGATGACAGGCAGTCAGTGAGAACAGTGAGGACAAGGATCCGGCGCTGGATTGGCACGTTCTTTTTTTCTTCTTCTTCAAGGGCGGCCGCGGCACCCCTGTGACAGCGCCGCGGCACCCCAGGGAGCCGTGACACACTTTGGGAACCGCTGCCATATACCCTACCAGTATTTATATTTGGATACTGATGTTTGACAATGGTTGAAGTTTGATCTACTCAGTAGATTAGGGGTAATATAACCATTATAAGTTTAGTTTTTGTCCAAATAACACAGACACTATTTTTATCGGTGTTAAAAACAATCTGTTTTCAGTTATCCAATGTTCCACCATTGATGAATCAGATTACAGTACATTTAAAAAAAATGCCATTTTATCCTTTCATAATATTTATTTGTTAATAATACACCTATATAATGCTGTCTAAAATATATTTATAACCATAGGAGCCAACTTTTAAAAATTATTGCTATCATTACTCCCCCTTCCCCAATGACTGAAAAACGGCAATTATAGAAATGGTTAGAGTTGATTTCTATGTTTTCAATTAATGAGTTCTGCCAATAAAACATTTTTATATTAACTCCTTCACCACATCAGCTTACACCAATTATTAAATCCTCATTCTTTCATCTGAAGAACATAGCCAGAATCAAGCGTTTGATCCGCTCAGAAGATCTTCTAGCACTCATGCATGCATTTGTGTCCTCACGCTTGGACTACTGCAGTCCAATCTACTTTGGTGTAACAGCCAGGCTATTAAGTAACCCTGTTCCTGACACAATAAACCTGTCCTCCATTTGCATCAATATTAGCTTCTTGACATTCATACCCAGCACAACCAGGGTCCTTGGTACTTAGCATCTTCTGATTCCTTATACTCCCAGTCACTCACTTCTATCTATGAATGAAAGACCACTAAAACTCAAGCTCGGTTCCTCATAAACCGAACACACCAGAAAATAAGGGATCCGAGTACCGAGATACTCGGTACTGTCGTGCGCCCTCGGAATCGAAAACAAGGCAAAACGTCATTGTGAAGTCGTTGGATCTCGGAAGTTTTAAATTCCCTTTTAAGATCCAACATAGCGAAGAGTGGGAGGACCCCCATTTTTCTTATCTGCCACTGCTGTGCGCCAATGTGTCCTAGATGTGCTAGGAACTGCCGTGTGTGTGAGTCATTGCTCTATCGCTTACCATCCAGCCAGGTCGCTGCAGTATTTGTCCGAAAGTGTATGAAAATCATATTGAGACCTGTGAGGTGGTCTAAATTGACTGCAAATGACTTGAAATTAGTGCTATTGAGGTTAATAATAATGTAGGAACAAAAAAAAAACAAAAACAAAAAAAAAAAAAAAAAAGAGCAAAATTATGTGATTTTGCATATTTTAGGATTTTTTCTAGAGATGAGCGCACTCGGATTTCCTGAATCCGAGCCCACCCGAACGTTGCCGATCCGAGTCGGATCCGAGACAGATCCGGGTATTGGCGCCAAATGAAAAATTGAAACCGAGGCTCGGAGTCATAATCCCGCTGTCGGATCTCGCGATACTCGGAACCTATAAATTCCCCGCTAGTCGCTGCCATCTTCACTCGGGCATTGATCAGGGTAGAGGGAGGGTGTGTTAGGTGGTCCTCTGTTCTGGTAGATCTCGGTCATCTTCCCAGAGGGGAAGTCGTAAGACCGCTAAGTCTTTCACAAAACAATTGACCGTCCAACAGTCGTTTGCCATGACCACAAAATACGATAGTAGTCACCCTATTGCAAAGCGTATAACTGCGGCTGTAACTGCAATGTTGGTGTTAGACATGCGCCCGGTGTCCGCCATCAGTGAAGTGGGATTTAGAGGGTTGATGGAGGTATTGTGTCCCCGGTACCAAATCCCGTCGAGATTCCACTTCACTAGGCAGGCGATACCAAAAATGTACAGAGAAGTACGATCAAGTGTCCTCAGTGCTCTGAAAAATGCGGTTGTACCCACTGTCCACTTAACCACGGACATGTGGACAAGTGGTTCTGGGCAAACAAAGGACTATATGACTGTGACAGCCCACTGGGTAGATGCATCGCCTTCCGCAGCAACAGCTGCATCAGTAGCAGCATCTACAAAATGGCTGCTCGTGCAAAGGCAGGCAACATTGTGTATTACAGGCTTTAATAAGAGGCACAACGCTGACAACATATTCGAGAAACTGAGGGAAATTATCTCCCAGTGGCTTACCCCACTTAGACTCTCATGGGGATTTGTGGTGTCAGACAATGCCAGTAACATTATGCGGGCATTAAATATGGGCAATTTCCAGCACGTCCCATGTTTTGCACACACCATTAATTTGGTGGTGCAGCATTACCTCAAGAGTGACAGGGGTGTGCAGGAGATGCTTGCGCTGGCCCGCAAAATTGCTGGACACTTTCGGCATTCAGTCAGTGCCTACCGCAGACTAAAGGCACATCAAAAAAGCATGAACCTGCCCTGCCATCACCTCAAACAAGAGGTTGTGACGCGCTGGAACTCCACCCTCTATATGCTGCAGAGGATGGAGGAACAGCAAAAGGCCATTCAGGCCTACACAGCCACCTACGACATAGGCAAAAGAGTGGGGATGCGCCTGAGTCAAGCGCAGTGGAGACTGATTTCCGTGTTGTGCAAGGTTCTCCAGCCGTTTGAACTTGCCACACGAGAAGTCAGTTCCGACACTGCCAGCTTGAGTCAGGTCATTACCCTGATCAGGCTGTTGCAGAAGCAGCTGGAGAAAGTGAGGGAGGAGCTGGTAAAGCATTGCGATCCAACAAAGCATGTAGCTCTTGTGGATGAAGCTCTTCGTACGCTTTGCCAGGATCCGAGGGTGGTCACTCTTTTAAAGTCAGAGGAATACATTCTGGCCACCGTGCTCGATCCTCGGTTTAAAGCGTATGTTGTGTCTCTGTTTCCGGCGGACACAAGTCTACAGCGGTGCAAAGACCTTCTGGTCAGGAGAAAGTCCTCTGAAGAGGACCGTGACATGCCAACAGCTCCACCCTCATTTTCTTCCACATCTATGGCTGCGAGGAAAAAGCTCAGTTTTCCTAAAAGGGCCGCTGGCGGGGATGCTGATAACATCTGGTCCGGACTGAAGGACCTGCCAACCATTGCAGACATGTCTACTGTCGCTGCATTGGATGCTGTCACAATAGAAAAAATGGTGGAGGATTATTTTGCTGACACCATCCAAATAGACATGTCAAACAGTCCATATTGTTACTGGCAGGAAAAATGGCAGTTTGGAAGCCCCTGTACAAACTGGCTCTATTTTACCTGAGTTGTCCCCCCTCCAGTGTGTACTCGGAAAGCGTTTTTAGTGCAGCGGGGAACCTGGTCAGTGAGCGGCGAAGGAGGTTGCTTCCTCACAACGTTGAAAAAATGATGTTTATAAAAATGAATAATCAATTCCTCAATGAAGTACAGCACTGCCCTCCAGATAGTACAGAGGGACCTGTGGTTGTGGAGTCCAGCGGGGACGAATTGATAATGTGTGAGGAGGAGGAAGTACACACTGTAGGGGGAGAGGAATCAGAGGTTGAGGATGAGGACGACATCTTTCCTCAGTAGAGCCTGTTTAGTTTGTACAGGGAGAGATGAATTGTTATTTTGGTGTTGGGGCCCAAACAAACCAATCATTTCAGCCAAAGTTGTTTGGTAGGCCCTGTCGCTGAAATGATTGGTTTGTTAAAGTGTGCATGTCCTATTTCAACAACATAAGGGTGGGTGGGAGGGCCCAAGGACAATTCCATCTTGCAACTAATTTTTTGGCATTATGTGACCATTCAACAGTCGTTTGCCATGTTCAAAAAGTAAAAGAAAATGTCAACAAATTCAAACAATGTAATCAAAAGTTAAATGCACTGTCATTATTTAAAACAAGAGGGTTTGACGTGCTAGAATTAGTGTAGTGTTAATATGTTATAAACACTACACTTGGAACTTGGAGGAGGTATTGTGGCCCCGGTCTCAAATTTAGTACTGGGGCCACCCCACTACACAGTCCAGAATTTTTTTGGGGGAAATTCAGAGCCGTGGAGGGTTTTTTATTAATTATATTGTGGTGACCACTCCTCTACGCAGTCCAGATGCATTTATTGGTGCAATTCATACAAGTTCAGGGTTTTTAATTTATATTGTGGTGAGTGACCACTCCTCTACGCAGTCCAGGTACATTATTCGGTGCGATTCAGACCAGTTGATGGTTTTCTTATTATATTGTGGTGACCACTCCTCTACGCAGTCCAGATACATTTATTGGTGCGATTCATACAAGTTCAGGGTTTTTAAATTATATTGTGGTGACCACTCCTCTACGCAGTCCAGGTACATTTTTTGGTGCGATTCATACCAGTTGATGGTTTTCTTATTACATTGTGGTGACCCACTCCTCTACGCAGTCCAGATACATTTATTGGTGCGAATCATACAAGTTCAGGGTTTTTAAATTATATTGTGGTGACCCACTCCTCTACGCAGTCCAGATACATTTATTGGTGCAAATCATACAAGTTCAGGGTTTTTAAATTATATTGTGGTGACCCACTCCTCTACGCAGTCCAGATACATTTATTGGTGCGAATCATACAAGTTCAGGGTTTTTAAATTATATTGTGGTGACCCACTCCTCTACGCAGTCCAGGTACATTTTTTGGTGCGATTAAGACCAGTTGATGGTTTTCTTATTATATTGTGGTGACCCACTCCTCTACACAGTCCAGATACATTTATTGGTGCGAATTATACAAGTTCAGGGTTTTTAAATTATATTGTGGTGACCCACTCCTCTACGCAGTCCAGATACATTTATTGGTGCGATTAAGACCAGTTGATGGTTTTCTTATTATATTGTGGGGACCACTCCACTACGCAGTCCAGAAAGATACCTCGTTGCAACGTTTTGGACTAATAACTATATTGTGAGGTGCTCAGAATACACTGTAAATTAGTGGAAATGCTTGTTATTGAATGTTATTGAGGTTAATAATAGCGTAAGAGTGAAAATAAGCCCAAAAACTTGATTTTTGAACTTTTTATGCTTTTTTCAAAAAAAAATCAGAATCCAGAACCTTAAATCCGAACCAAAACCTTTCGGCAGGTGTTTTGCGAAACAAATCCGAACCCAAAACATCACGAAAATCCGAATCCAAAACACGAGACACCAAAAGTCGCCGGTGCACATCCCTAATTTTGTCTAAAAAATCCAAATCCAAAACACCTAAGGGTGGTTTTGCCAAAACCAAAACATGAAGCTAATCCAGATCGAAATCCAAAACCAGTTCACAGGGGTCAGTGAGCATCCCTAACAGAGATCTTCAAAAACAGACTAAAAATTGACCTGTTTACTTAAGCATTTCCCTTCACTTTCTAAAACATACCCAATGCTCTCTCTCTGTTGTACTTTGTTAAACATTTCAATGTTTATTTGTATTATGTGTTTTTTAATTTGCAAATGTAAAGGGCTTTGGGTTCTATTGTGAGGAAATGATTACTATTTAGCGAGATGCTCCTCCAGTATGAGACAGGTAATCTAAATGGTTAGGATTTTTATTCTTTAGGAGGTTGATTACTTTTGGGCAACCCTAACTCTCTATGTCCTCCTCTTCACATAGCATATAGATAGGGCCCCACTTGGACCTCCACAGTTATCTATAATTGGGAGCTGGATAGGACAGCTGATCTAAAGGCAGTGACTAATCTATCTTGTGCAATCCAATACATATACTCCTTTCTGTTCAGTAACATTTAGTTATATTAGCTTTAGTCCATGCACAGTATAGTCAATATAGTTTCTTGATTACAAGCATTTTTAAACACTATAGTTGAAGTAAGTATACTGTATTCATTTCATAAGGTTATTGAAAATTACACTGGTATTTCATGACCTCCATATACATGATTACCAAACTCCCAGTAACTTATTAGCCTTAACACCCTATCTCCCGCCAGTCCAGATGACCCCAGTTTTGAAGTTAGTGGGGATATTACAATCTATACTCAATCAGATCTTTAGAATATTCACAGCACATATTATTTCAGGTGATTATTGTGCTGTGTTTGTGGGAGTCTTTGACCTCTACATTTGTTAGTGAGGACAGGACTACATGCCACAGAAGCAGAGTTAAAAATCTGACATGAGGAAATGGCGAAAAACAAGAAAGTAGCAACTAATTAACAGGTAACGGTTGTAACAGGAGGTTACACAGAGAAGTGTGAGGCTCAAACTGATCCAGGAAGATTGTAGTGTCAAATACACCCCTATTAAACAAAGTTCATGTATCCTGCTTGCATTTTTACAACACTGAATAATTACATATATATTTATGCTAAAAGTACTTTTAATTTTGTTATAAAGTTTATCCTTCGCTGCCCTTTTCCAGCCATTACACTACATTTTACTGTATGCAAATGTTGTTTGTATAGACACCAATTCATGTCAGTAGGGACTAATTACACTACTCCAATGTAAAACTGATGAGATTTGACACAAATGGGTGGAAACAAATAGAAAACGATACAGGTGATGGTTGGTGGCCCCAGGACATTTTCATCTTTTGTGGCATTGAAAAACTTATGTGAAATAAACTGCATATTAAATACAATAGCAATCACAGATTAAATCTAGTTTCATAGTATAACTTATCAATCACATTATAAAGTCACATTATAAAGACAAAGTCTGATCTCCCTGGCAATTTTCCTGATCATTAATGGTAAGTACAGATATTCAGTATGAATGGTTTAGCAATTTAGAAAGGAAGATCAAACATGTCACTTTAGTGGAACCGTCCTGAGGTCTGAAGGGGAGAACAGAATAAGCCTGTATTCCTCTATCATACAGCATCACTGCGATTCTACCATAAACAGAAGAGCCAGCACATGAGCCAGGCTGTCACTGACCTGTACGGAGGCAACACACAGGAGCAGCCATGACCTACACAAGAGGCGTGTGTGTGTGACAGAGGAAAAGGAGGAGTGACAGAGGCTTCAGTGGGAAGAGGCTGGGCTGGAGTCTGGACCCAGGAAGAGAAAACATATTAGGTGTAACACTAGTCAACCAGTCGTCTGGAAACAAGAGCAACAGAGAATCAAACCACCGAAATAGAGGTTACATGTCTAGCATGATAATATATTGTGGATTAACTAAAACAAACAAATAACGAGCGTAATGATTGCAAAATAAGACCAGGAGAGAAATTAAAGTTTGTGCCGTGGATATGAGATACATATACGTGTGTCAGAAAATGTAATAATGGAACACTTACTATACATAAGAATGTCATGGTGGGCAGCACGGTGGCTTAGCTTCCTGTTTTCTCTGTTTGTATAGTGCATTCTGTCCTGCTACATTTCTCTGTAATATGTGGAACGAACACACACTATTTCTGTGTATCATAGCTATATATTCTAGTTATTCATCCTGCCTGAATGTGTCGGAATGGAGCGCTAAGTGCATTGCCCATCCGTTCCGGCTGTCGTAATGGAGTTCCTAGGACTTTAATCATCCCTACCGGTTGCCGGAATAGCGCTGCGAGTACTTTAACCATCCATCCTGGCTGCCAGTATCTTAGACAATTATTCCAGGTGCCTGTATGGGACTCTGAGCACATTATTCATTCATTCCGACAGTCGGAATGGGGCTTAGACTACCATAGCTATTCATTCTGTGTGCCGGAATGGATGTCTCGGTATCTTAGCCATCCATTCCAGGTGCCGGAATGGATGTCTCGGTATCTTAGCCATCCATTCCAGGTGCCGGAATGGATGTCTCGATATCTTAGCCATTCATTTCGAGCGCCGGAATGGATGTCGATATCTTAGCCACTCATTCCAGGTGCCGGAATGGATGTCTCGATATCTTAGCCATTCATTCCGGGTGCCGGAATGGATGTTTAAGTATTTTAGCGATCCTTTCTGGGTGTTGTAATGAGGTTTTGTTTATATTAATCATCCATTTCGGATGCCAGAATGAAGATTAATGTACTCAGAGATCCATGTCGGCAGCCGGAATGGATGGTTAAGGTCCTCATAGCTCCATTCCGGCATCCAGAATGGATGATTAATGTACTCAGAGCCCCATTCCGGCAGCCAAAATTAATGCTTAATATACTCAGACCTCCATTTCAGCACCCGGAATGGATAGCTATGGTGCTGGCAGACCCATTCTGGCACCCGGAATGGATGGTTAAGGTCCTCAGAACTCCATTCCGGCATCCAGAATGGATGATTAATGTACTCAGAGCCCTATTCCGGCAGCCAAAATGAATGCTTAATGTACTCAGACAACCAAAATGGATGGCTAAGGTACTGGCATACCCATTCTGGCAGCCGGAATAGATGGCTAAGGTGTTCAAAACCCCATTCCGGCAGCCAGAATGGATGGTTAAGGTCCTTGGAACTTCATCCCGGCAACTGGAATGGATGGTTAAGATCCCATGGCAGCCGGAATGGAGGGGCAATGCACTCAGGATACGGATAACTAGAAAATATAGCTATGATATACAAAAATATATATAAATATATATTTACACACATACACACAATACAAAATGTATGCAATATAATATGTAGAACAGTTGTTTCACATATTACAGAGAACACAGCAAGCTTCACTCAAGACACCAAGCAGCAGAGGGCACTGTAGTAAGCTTACTCAGTCCGGCAGTTCCGTCTTTTACCTAATTCCGAGTTTGTATGTTCTCCCCTTGTTTGCGAGGGTTTCCTCCGAGTGCTCCGGTTTCCTCCCCCACTTCAAAAACATACTGGTAGGTTAATTGACTGCTATTAAAAATTGCCCTTAGTCTCTCTCAGTCTCTGTGTGTGTGTGTGTTAGGGGATTTAGTCTGTAAGCTCCAATGGGGCAGGGACTGATGTGAATGAGTTCTCTGTACAGCGCTGCAGAATTAGTGGTGCTATATATATATATATATATAAATAGATGATGGTTAGTAAATGTACTTTTTTAATATAGAAAAAGCTGCCTACAGATTTAATCACTCTGTTGTAAGCAAGGTTTCAGGGCTCACTTATTGACTATTTATATAGCACCACTAATTCCACAGCATTGTACAGAGAACTTACATCAGTCCCTGCCCCCACGCAAACACGGGAGAACATACAAACTCCACACAGATAATCATTAAGCCACAGTGCTGCTCAAACACACATATGTCCTGGGAAATTAGGTAAAATACCTGGAAACTACTGTGTGCTTTAAGGAGACTATTTATTAAAACTGTGGTGACAATCATTATGCCTCGCTGAAAATCGCAACAAAAGAATAATGGCAGCCTAACACTGACAGTGAATGAAGGAATCATTATGTGTATTCGCATACCACTTCCACGGGTGAGGAATCCAGTAAAGTCAGAGAGGCTTCAGCTGTACCCCATTGAAATTGACAGGTAACACCATCCTGAGATGGTGTTACCTTGCTGCAAAAAGTATAAATTGCAGAACCTTGCAGTCCTCATATTAATACACGGGGACTGTGTGAAGAAACATTAAATGGGCTATGGCCACTGCCAAAAACACTTCAAAAATCGTGCAATGGCCATTTATACAGAGTAAACTACAGCTTTTTCATTTTATTCACTGAATAGACCCCTAAACGAATTTTAATTATGTGATTTTTTTATTTTTAATGCGTTTCCACGCATTTTTGATGAGTTGCTCTTTTACCAATGTACTTTATTTTACTTGACGTATAAGAAATAAGTTCAGCCACATATTCTAAAAACCTATATGCAGCATTAAAATTTTAAAACACAATGGTGAGAACGAACTAATACGAAAACATTCATCATATTTTTAATGAAGTTTTCAGGCATTAGCAGCTAAAAAACACATTAACAGCTGTTGTCAGTATTGATCAATATCTTCATGACCAAGGCTATTTTAGGCCTTTGTGGTCAGACCACATAACGCTTTGTTTTGAACAATTGTTTCATGTACCAAAATGAATTTCACATTGCTTTATTCGCCAAGAGGTTTTTTTTTTAGAAAATAATTTTATTGGTTTTCACAAGTTAACAAATAAATCACATACAATAAATGTTATTTGATTATCAATACCGTTTAACAATAGAAGAAGTAAAGAGCTGAGTTGAGTTGTTATAAGTAATTAGAAAAGGTACTAGAGAAATAACTTGTATTTTAAGGAAGAAGAACAAGGGGTAAGGAGAGGTGTGGTAGGGGGATGTGAAAGTACTAATGTATGTTAATTATATATATATTAATGAGAGGGAAATTAAATGATATTCATGAATGCGAACAAGTAAGTGAATGGTGTGTATGCCTGAGAATGGGGTATAAGTCACCAAATCATACGATAAGAGTTTTTTTTATTATGGTAGCAGGCAGAAAAAATACCAAAACTACACTTGTCATGATTTTTCTCAGTCATTTTTACACAACAATCCCAAGAAGTTAATCAATCAGATCAGAAGTTGCTCAAGAAAATGAGCAAACGTGATTCTGCCTTCTATCAATATAATTATATACCAACCGTGTCTCTTCATTTTTAGTTAGCTTGTTCTTGAGAGGAGAGTCCAGGTGTATGTAACCCCCCTCTGTGATTGACTGTTGTTACATATACTTTATGTAAAGTTTGACAAAGTTATAAGTCTTATTAATTGACAGGTACAGTTTTTATTTTTACACTTTTTGATTATTATTTATTTTTTAACTAGGCATCTCTACAGCTAACATGCCAACTGCTTAATTCCAGGCTGTGAGCTTTGGTAGGCAGAAGAGGGCTGAGACACCAGCCTACTCTGCATTTCACTTGACCTACATGCATATAAAAACTCCTATTGAGTTACACACAGTGATTACCTGAAGTGTTCTGTACATAGAAACTGATTAATTGCAGTGGGAAAACATATTTTTTTCTGTACACTCGTTTCATAAACATATCCACATCTGTTTCAATATTTAACTATACCAGATACTTCACATAGCATTGCACAATATTTTGCAATGTGGTGCATTGGCGAAGGCAGGAGAAAACCAGTGGAACCAGAATTTCTGTGATGATCCCATGAAGGTGCACTTTCAGTATCCTGTGTGGATCCATGGTTTGGGAAGTGATACTGCCAGGAATGGATGTACCACAACTATGCAACATATGATTTTTCTCTTGGGCAGAGGAATTTAAAAGTGCTATGTGGAGGATGCAAATGATAGTGTGATTGCGGATAGTAAGAGTGGCATACACCTTAAAAAACAGAAACAAGTGCAATATATACATATATATAGCAATATATATATATATATATATATATATATATATATATATATATATATATATATATACACACACTATGTAGACAGAACTATTTGGCCACACCTGTTAATTATTGACTTGAGGTATTTCAATCAGACCCGTTGCCAGAGGTGTATAAAATCAAGCACCTTTGTCATACAAAATGGGTCGTTCTAAAGAGCTCAGTGACTGATACTGTGCCACCTTTGCAACAAGATGGTTTGTTAAATTTCACCCCTGCTGGATATTCCATTCTCAACTGTCAGTGATATTATTAGAAAGTGGAAGCCTTTAGGAACAATAGCAACTTAGCCATGAAGCGGAAGACCAAGTAAAATAACAGAGTGGGGTCAACAACTGCTAAGCCACATGGTTCGAAAATTCACCAATGCACTGCTAATTCCATAGCTGAAGAGTTCCAAACTTACACTGGCATTAATGTAAGCACAAAAACTGCAGCAGGAGACTAATGGAATGGACTTTATGGCCGAGTAGTTGCATGCAAGCCTCACATCAACAAAACCAATGTCAAACGGATGGAGTAGTGTAAAGCACACCGACACTGGACTGTGGACCACTGTTCTGTGGAGTGACGAATCACGTTTCTCTGTTTGGCAGTCAGATGGACGAGTCTGGGTTTGGCGGATGCCGAGAGAACATTATCTACCTGACTGCATTGTGCCAACTGTGAAGTTTGGTGGAGGAGAGATAATGGTATAGGGCCAGCCTCGGACTGGCCTGCCGAGCTATCCACCGGTAGGCCCGGCGGGGTTGAAGCTCCGCCCCCTCTACTGTTAGGCCGGAGCTTACGGGGAACACCGGAGTTCAGATGTCGAGGGCAGCGGGGTCACTTCCGTAACAAACACACTAGAGGTGTAGAGAGCCGTGTCTGGGCTCTCTGCACCTGCGCGGTAGTGTGTTTTTCACTACAGTAGGGGAGGAGGAGTGTGCTGTCTTCCTGGTATCACGGCCGCCCAGAGGAGCAGGATGCTGGAGCTTTCCACACAGGTAAGTGAGTGCCCTCCCAAGCCAGCCAGCCTGTCATTTTTTTTTTCACCAGAAAGGAGCAGAGAAGCCCTGAGGGAAATGGGGGAATGGAACCATGTTCATGGTTTCATCTAGAAAACCTGGTGGGAAAACAATGTTTTCTCTTGCTCATCTTATATCCTGCTGCATTTTTAGTGTGTTAGACATTTCATGATTGAGATGGAATTTAATGCTCCAATAATCCTTATCAGTAATCAAAGTGGAAACTTAGAAGTGGTGGTAGGGAAAAATAAGTTTTTTTTCTGCGTTCCATATGCATTCCATCTAGATCGGAGAAGGACGCGGCAATAGCAGAGGCATTGTTCGGAACTACCCTCCACTCCCTTAAGGAAAACTCCCCTGGAAAGGGTCATACTGCGAGTACTTCAAAATATTGTGAAGCATTTACATTATGGAGAACAGGGAAAGAGTAGGGTAAGATTTCTATATTGCAACATTTCTTTCCACGAAAGAGTATAAACATATTCTTCTTTGTCTATTATGCATGTGTGCAAAACCTATCACCATTTACAATAGTGTTCCATTGCGCTGAAATATTTTTTATATTTTTCTTTTGCAATTATTGTTAGCTGCAGGTTCACTTAACGGAGAAGCGCCAGTGTTTCCTTTTATATTTTATGAGTTGTGTTGTATCCCCAGGCAAAGAATACACAAACTGGCCTGCTGCTGGAGATACATTGCTGAAAAGCACATGGTCTAAATTAGTCGCTATGGTTTAATGCAGTGGATTCCAAACTTTTTTTGTACATGATACATGTGAAACACGCCTAATTTGCAATGTCCACTTTGTTCTTTAAGGACCACACTATTGTGCTATAAGTTGCCCTCCATGGGCTGACCCCACCCCCTTGACTGGCCACACCCACTCTTACAGTTGGCCACACCCCAATGTAGTGGGCCCCTATCACTGCATTCCCCCGGTGGGCCCTTCATGCCCCAGTCCGACACTGTATGGGGCTGTTTTTCAGGGTTTGGGCTAGGTCCCTTATCTCCAGTAAAGGGCAATTTTAATGCTTCAGCATACCAAGTTATTTTGGACAATGCTATGCTTCCAACTTTGTGGCAACAATTTGGGGAAGGCCCTTTTCTATTCCAACATGACTGTGCCCCAGTGCACAAAGCAAGGACTACAAAGACATGGTTTGATGAGTTCGGTGTGGAAGAAATTGACTGGCCCACCCAGAGTCCCGACCCCAACCTTATCAAACACCTTTGGGATGAACTGGAAAGAAGATGTCGAGCCAGGCCTTCTCGTCCAACATCAGTGCCTGACCTCATAAATGCTCTACAGAATGAGTGGGTACAAATTCCCACAGAAACACTCCAACATCTTGTGGAAAGCCTTCCAAGAAGAGTGGAAGCTGTTATCACTGCAAAAGGGGGACCAACTCCATATTAAAGTATATGTATTTGAATACAATGTCATTACATTCCCTGCTGGTGTAATGGTCAAGCGTATGAATACTTTTGTCCATATAGTGTATATATGTTCTGACAGAAGCACTGGGAAAGTGTCAGATGGCAGATTTGTACTGTCCCATAGATTGTAAGCTTGCAGCAGGTCCTTCTCACCTATTTGTCTGTTTTACCCACTTTGTTGATTACTGTGTTTGTCCCCAATTGTAAAGTGCTACGGAATTTACTGTCGCTATATAAATAAATGATGATGATGATGTATGTCCCAGGCTATCTGTTTTATATGCTTTTAAACCCCAGAGAGATTGCGTGTGCTTAGAAAAAGCCTCCTAAAGACTGTCTTCAGTGTTAGGAATATTTGGTAAGGGTCCTTAGGGTGTAAATGGAGAGAGAAGGGTGAGCTCCATTTACATTGCCCAGTCCAGGGCTTCTGTTCTCCTAGTCTGACAACAGACTGATTATCGATTGCGCCTGCAAGGTGCTGATAAAAAAAATGCTATGCAGATTCCTCTGTCTCTAAGACTTGAGGGGGTTAGATGCCTCCCGAGAGACTCTGCAAATGGTGACCAATTAGCTCTATATATGTATGTGTGTGGGGCACAATGTCCTTCACATGAGAGGGGGTGTTCCTGTGTGATAAGTTAGTGCGGGACAGACAAGGTGTGTATTTGAAGTTTGCTTTGTATTTCTGCTTAATAAAAGTGGCTGAGGCCAGTTGTACCAAAACCTTGGACTTGTGTGACTTCTCTGCTGCTGTACATTACCATCTACTCCAGGATATGGCACCTGTTCCCCTAACCCAGTTACAATATATACACTCACCAGGGTTCAGATCAGAGAACAGACCAGCACCAGTGTGTCATAAGCTTAATAAATTCATTGAGACATCAAAAGAAAAAAGTTAACAATGGATACCGAATTTGATGATCATTTCAATCCTAACAGATCTGTCAATCTGCACTAGCACCTGCCCTGTAGTTAATGCAAGTGATACAGCTAAATATCACGTACCTGATTGATTCCCAGAGCATGAATCGGACAAACGTGCCTACGTGCATACAACCCTTCCCTACCACGTTCTGCCCCTGAAATCGTAGGCAGTCGGAAGTGTCCTTTGCATTCGAAGATGAGTTGTGTGTACTTGCTTTCACTGGCATATAGTCAGTTGAACATGCGCAGAGCAATTTTATGCAAAATACGGCATATACCAGGACTTTCGTTCCTTAATGAATCAGACCCCAATTGTGCAAGTTATATGATCTTAAAACAAACAGAAAACACACTGGTGTCTTTGAACATATTTTTCCTTCATGTCCTATCTGTCTTTAGAAACAGTCGAGAAACAATTGTTAAAAAAATTTTTGATAATGGATATATTAAAAGTTTTGAAATGCACTTGCAATCACCAAGACTTTGATGGTACTAAATCTGTATTTTTGAGCTCTACAAAATATTGTGTAAAAAGTTCTGTAATGATCACTTGTCAACAGTGACATCTCAAATTTCAGTACCGATGAACAAGGCACGTATGATATAGAAAAGACACTAACAAAGTGTTAGGAAACCCTGCAATCAGCACGTCAAAACCCGGAGTCTGCTCTGAAGTCCGGTGTTCACTGGAGCCCCTAGTGGTGGGGACAGACTTGACCGCAGACAACAGAGGGTCGAGAGATGAGCGCTGACTGGGGAGAACCCAGCTATGGAGGGTAGAAGCAACGGCAGAGTGAAATCCAGGCAGGGGTCGAGGGCCGGCAGCAGACAAAGAAATTCCAAGCACAATCCGAGGTCAGGGGTCACAGGCAATACAACAGGGTCCAAAAACAAGCCAAGGGTCATACACGGGAGATCAAGTCTGAGCAAAACAATCGAGGAGCAGAAACAGGAACAGGGAGCCTAGCTACACTGGGAGCTGTAACTGGCAGTGAGGTTCAGTCCTCACTGCCTTAAGTAGTGAGAGGAACCAATAGGAGCAGAGTGCAGCGAGACTCCTCCCAACAGTGCAGATAAGGCTATGACTAATAAATCTATGCCCAATAATGCAGCAATGTAATTACTATAGCTGTTATATATTATTGTCCATTATTTATAGTACCAACATAGAATAATAAATTTAATGTTTAATTCCTTCTGCGCGCATGCGCCCAGCTGTAGGACAGCTGGGCAGGCGCTGCGGCAGACGAGGCAGAGCGTCCCGTTTGTTGCCCAGGCAACCGGGACGCGCAGGGCGGAAGTGACGTCCTGGTCGTCAAGGAGATGGCCGAGGCGTCTGGGAGAACCGGAAGTGAGCCGCGGCGGCTCGTCGGGGAGCCGCGGCTCGTAACACAAAGCTAAAAGTATTTTGCGCACAACATATTATTTATGATTAATTACTTCATAACAAGAAATAGTTCCAAGTAGTGTTAGTTACTTTATTTAAAAAAAAACATTTTCCATTTCATACATGACATTTCCCTGACAATTCATTATGTAAATATTGTAACATATTTGAATGCAGCTATTCTGTTTTAAAACTCAAATTATTTCAGACAACACAAGTTGCAATGGGTTACACTGTAGCTCATTCTTTTGTTCATTTAAATCATCATCATCATCCTCATCATTTATTTATATAGCACCAGCAAATTCCGTAGCGCTTTACAATTAGGAACAAACATTGATAAGACAATACTGGGTAATACATACAGACAGAGAGGTAAGAGAACCCTGCTCGCAAGCTTACAATCTATAGCGAATTGGAGGAGAAACCTATATGTAACTTACATTTTTTGAATACACCCGTATAAAGCTACAATTTCCCACTTTTGCTATAACTGAATGCCACACTGTATATGACTGTACTGTCTACGCTTCAAGAATTAATAATTGCTCTTGAAGCATAGCCAGTAACAGTAAAAAAAAATAATAGTAATAATACTGGATAATAAACGTTTTTTGGCCAAAAAAAAAAGCTGTATTTTTTGTTACACAATACACATAGCGTAACATTGGACCTATTTACCCTTTGTCAGGCAGTTTAGTGTAGAGTTTGAATTATTCTATGGATATTTGGAATTTAAATGTCCTTGAACATATGCTGCTAAGTAAAACGAGACAGAAATTCTTTATAGATTATATAAAACGTAAAAAAATGATGAAGATGATGATAGAGTGACAGGCAGCTGATCAGGGCTACCCAGCAGTACAATTAACTTACAATAGCTCTCTAGGAGTGGGTGCAAGCAGACACAGTTGCCCTTCCAAATCTGCACTCATGCCTGTTGAGCATAATAAAATATTTTTTACCCAGCATTAGAATGTAAATAGACTAGTATGTTATACAATTTTTGCTAACCTTTCCAATAATAATATTATTTGGTTTAAAGTAAGAATTGGTATATGAAATCATGTATGTTTCAACTTTAAAGAGTAACATACACAATACATAAAGGCTGACTTCACTTTTATTCCACTAACTGTAAAGTTACTAAATGGCATTACAATAATACAGAAATTATCAGTTAATTTAGATTACAAAGGCCCACCAAACTGACATAAACAGTTGATCAAATAAGCAAAACTATTATTTAACATGGCCAAATATAAATGTTAATATTCCCATTCTGAAATATGGTAACTTCACAATTTTATACAATGTTTGTATATACATTTGTGAATGTTACTCTTTCATAAGATACAACCTCAATTTTAGGTTTTGTAGGCCATAAAAAACAGCACTCAGAACATTTTTTGAATGGTGTTCTTTGAATTCCCCTAGCAGATACTCCGACTCATGCTAAAGCTGAGTACACAATACACTGTTTTCTTCCAATAATCGGCTCAAACAGCCGATATACGACCGCTCGTTCAAAAGTCGGGTCAGTGTGTGCAGTGACACGATGGTCGAAAGTCTGCCCAAATGGACGATTGTCGCCTCATTTGGTTGGTCGTACCGTTTAATATTTTCGTTCCAATCTCGTTTCCGCTGTGTAGTGTGTATAAACTTCCGACCGATCCACGACAATCCTCCGATACTTCCTCGACCTGGGGGGCGTGTGTATGTTAATTTTTATTGTCAATCCCAGTCCCACGTGGTGCGGAATCCGCACATCACAGGCTTGTGTTTTGTATAGATGTGTATTGCACCTGTCTGGCTGCAGACCATTACACGTGTATAAAGCACGTGGGTTATTACCCTTTGCATCTATGTTGGCAATCATTTCTCATTTAACCTTTATAAAGTTTAAAAACTATGAAAGTTATAAAGTCATATTAACCTTTATTAAATAATATTTATAAAATACTCTGAATAAACCACACAGTGTTAACGCAACAGTTTTATTGCAGGTAAAAAAAAATAACAATATAAAATTTGTCTAGTACAATATGAAAGGTGAAAAAAAAATTAGTATTACAGTGAAAGGGTGCTACTGGTTTCTGGCACAACAGTTGCAAACAGCATATACATGTCATCAAAAGTATTATCAAGGTTTTTTCTTAATGTTGGCAATATTTCCTTTCATTTCTTTAAAATAATCGTTGAGTTTGGCAACATTTTTTTCTTCTTCCGAACTTTCATCGGATATGACGATGGTATCTATGAAGCAAGAAAATAAAAATGTTTTACCATTTCGTTTCTATATCTCTAATAAAGTTAATACAAGTTTTATTCCAACACCTGAAATGTGCTCACCTTGCACACTGCTCGAGATCAGTTTGTGTTGTGGTCCCTCTGGCACATTTATTTTTTCTTGTTTTATAACAGGTGTTATTACATCTATGGTATCTACAGTGGCCTTGTCACTGTTAATTCTTGCTTCTGACAAAACAATAATCATACGTTTGCATTGGTTCATGTGACAGTAGAATGAAATACATAAAGTCCTTCAAACAGGTACACTACACGACTAAACGGGCTACTCACTTTTTTTAATGTTTCTACGGATTCGCTCCAGTCTCCTAGCTTCTTTATTTTTAAGATCCGACCACCTCTTCTGGACTTGGAATTTATTTATTTTCTTTCCAAGTTTTTCCTTCAGTAATCGCAGTAGTTTTTGCATTATCAATTCCTTTTTATTATTCACTTTTCTGTACTTTCGCTTTTGACAGTCGTAGTTGTACTGGTCCAGTACTTTTACCATCATCTCCATCTCTCTTGGGCTCATTGACTTTGCTCTTTTAACTGCAGTACATTTTTCTTGAGCATCTCCATCCCCCACCTTAACTTTTCCAACATTTGTTGGCCCTTCCACCACCATTTGTGACTGCGTCTCCGTCTCCATTGCTTCAACCCCCACTAACACCTTCTCTTCATTCGCCATCTTCTCACGTTCCTCGGCGCCAGACAGGCTCCTCTATAATTTTATACACTCAGACATGGGCGTTTGTTTAGAGAATGGAGCTTTGTGGGTAATACCTATTCGTGTATAATAACATCGTGTATGGATTTTTTTTTCTATAACTGTAACCCTTTCATGACCATTACATACAAAGGGATTTTACGATTCTTCGGAGCTGTACATTCGTTCACATATACGGTAAGTTATTTCTGATTGGTACATACATGTGTACTTGCATTGGTTTATTGTACAGCACAGATGGGACTTACGTTTCTTTTTATTATACCCAAACAGAACACAATGGCTTACGAAAGAAATGCTGACCAAATGAAGGATTTTATTGAGACCTACAGGGCTCACCCATGTTTGTGGAAAGCTAAATCCAAAGAGTATTGTAACCGAATGATGCGAAACATGGCGATGCAAGAGCTTGTAAAAGCATGTCTGTCATATCACCCTGGAGCAACTGTTGAATGGGCAAAAAGCAAGATCCAGAACCTTAGGACTGTGTATAAAAAAGAATTAAATAAGGTTGAAGCATCCAAAAAATCTGGAGCTGCAGCTGAAGACGTGTATGTGCCAAAGCTATGGTACTTTGATATGTTACACTTTGTGAGGGACCAAGAAACACCACGTACGTCCACTAGCAGCATGCCCACAGACAGCAGTTCATCCACAGAGGTAGAGCAAGCATATGATATACCTGCAAGCGGCACAGTAAGTACAGTACATTATGATGTTGCCATGTAACATTTATTCATGTTCAAACAATCAACAACACAATAACAATGCATAACATGTATATAAACAGTCATAAGCAATCATTCTGCCATGGCACGACACCATCACTGTTGAAATACGTAAGGTGTCACGGGCACTAGGAGTCTTTGCCCAGGATATCACCAGATGATGTTCTTACCAGAGTAATATAGCTGGTACTATGGTCCTCTGGTAGCAGGGTGACAACGGAACAGGAGAATTAGCAGATGGTGAGAGAATGCTCAAGGAAAGTCTATGACTAGCAGCAACTGGTAATGACTTAGATGTATGTACACGAGGAACTAGATGGACAAGTAAACGTGAGGAGAGTCAGTGGTCTGCGTACAGCAAGTTGTACCACTGCTATAGTGAGGAGGAATGTCCAGGAGTAGAGAGGAGGTAGTGAAAGTCAGTGGTCTGCGTATAGCAAGTTGTACCACTCTCTATAGTGAAGGAATGGATTCCAGGTGCAAGTAGGTAACGGGGAAGTCAGTGGTCTGCGTACAGCAAGTTGTACCACTGCTTATGTGAGAGGATACTTGAAACTGGTGCCAATGGGAAACAGGAGTCAGTGGTCTGCGTCAGCAAGTTGTACCACTGCTATATATATGTGAGGAGGGGCACGAGGAGATGAATGTAATGCAGAGGATACACGGGGCACACGGAACTTAATCCCACGATGATATCCACAATACAATAATAACTGACAAGCGCTGCTTGAAGTATACAAAGTCACTATAGAGATCCAGGTAATAGGAAACAAAGTCAATAGTAACAATAGCTTCAGTAGATAGAAGACTCCGGAGATGAACACAACACAGTCCAGACGGATATGCAATACAATAGCAAAGTCAATGGAAAGTATGCATACCGCGGTTCAGGAGAGCAGGCTGTCAAGGAGACGTGCAGGGATACCTGAACGGCTGAACGCCGGCAGGAGGAGAGACCACTGGAGGATGGAAGCGGTAATCAGGTTGGTGCAGCGCACGGAAGGTAACCGGTAATCCACGGAGCAATACTCAGGAAGCAGTAGTAAGTGAGACTGGAAACATGATGAACACGGGAGAGTTGAGGCTGTCTGGTATCCGGCAGTAGTAGCGGAGGGAAGGCACGCTGAACACGGGAGAGTAGAGGCGGTCTGGAATCCGGCCGTAGTAGCGAAGGCAGCGGAGGGGAGACACGCTGAACACAGGAGAGTAGAGACGGTCTGGAATCCGGCAGTAGTAACGGAGGCAGCGGAGAGCAGACACGCTGAACACAGGAGAGTTGAGGCGGACAGGAATCCGGCAGTAGTAGCAGATAGGAATCAGCTGAGTGCAGACACGATGAACACAGGAGAGTTGAGGCGGACTGGAATCCGGCAGCAGTAGCAGATAGGAATCAGCTGAGTGCAGGCACGATGAACACAGGAGAGTTGAAGTGGTCTGGAAACCACAAACGTAGTAGACAGGAATCAGCTGGAGCTGAATACACGAGGAAACACAGGAACACCTTCAGAGGCTCATGGGGAATGAGACTCCAAGATCAGGCAACCAGGTAATGATCAAAGGTGGTTTAAATAGGGAGGGTTGCCTGATCATCCAATCAATTAAAAGCAACAGGTACTGAAGGTTTCATAAGGGCTGCACATGCTCAGACCCTCAGGATGGCGGACGGCCACGGTTCCTGAACACAGGAGAAATGGCACTCACAGTCCGGTGAGTGACATAAGGTACGCTTCACGATTTAATTTTGCCAATGAACTACTGTTTTTAGAGTGTCCACACTCTAATGGTGTCAAGCCCACTACCTCCGTGTCCTCGGCATTACTTTCCACATTGACCTGAGTGGTACGTCCACTGTTGCTTTTACGCCGCAGAAAGTTATGCAGAACACAACAGGCAATCACTACTTTGTCAACTTTGTCCAAACGCAAGTTTATTGTAGAATGAAAAACTCGACCGTCTGTAATTAAATATACGCCTTTCAATGGTCAGATTTCTTTGAGGGTACAGTTTTAAAACATTGTTGTGCAATGCAAAGGCGTCATCTGTCACAAACACAAAGTTTAGTCCATATTTTGTGCTACTCCGCGATGGAAGGTTTAGGGCATTGTTTTGTAGTTTGTTATGGAAGGTAGTATGCTCCAATGCACCACCATCTGACACTCTTCCATTTTTTCCAATGTCCACAAATAGGAATTCATAGTTCGCATCCACTATGGCCATTAAAATAATGCTAAAAAACCCTTTGTAGTTATAGTAGAAAGATCCACTGTTTGATGGTGGCATGATTCGGACATGTTTGCCATCAATAGCACCACCGCAATTTGGGAAATTCCATAGTCTCTCAAAGTCTTCCGCTATCACTTTCCAGTCTTCCTCTGTCGATAGAAACTGAAACATAAAGATGTGTAAATAGTTTACATTTGAACATGCATGCAATTGCATTCCCTCATTGGTTTGCTCTTTTTCAGCCTGCACTACTGTCTGATGGGCTCTTGCTGGAAGTTGAAGACCAGGATGCTACAACAATTAATAGCACTCCACGTGAAAGCCAGCTAACTGCTGACAGGCAAGATGTGACTGAAGCTGATACACCAGCAAAAAACAATCAGAAGCGAAAGAGACGCAGAATAAATGAAATACAAGAAACTGATGAACTAGCAGAAAAGATGATTGATTGCGCTAACACTGATAACAAAAAGAAAGGAACAGGACACATTTGATTTCCTCGCATCAACAATAGCTAGCAAAATGAGAAGTAGTAGCAAGCGCATACAAGCTGAAATGGAACGGCTGCTGTGCGACCTCATGTGTAGGGCTACCGCTGAAGGGCCGGACACATTTATTTCCACAACTAACCATAGACACAAACAAGCATACACATTTCAGACAGCACAGTTGCAGCATGGTACTATGGGTGGACAAAGCGGCATGTCTCAACCCTGTATGACATCCACGCCATTACCATCAGTAAGGATGCCACATTACGCAGGGGGACACATCTGGTATGGACACAAGCGAAACTTTGCAACTACCAACAATTATAAACTATTGCTCTGGTCCAAACAATTTATGAATTGCACATTTCAAGTTAAATGTATTTTTACAATGTTATATATGTTAATATGTAAACCGCTATTTTTACAATAAATACTATTGCTTTTCACCAACCTTCATATACTGGTCACTGAGAACTTCAATGATAGCATCACAGGTGTCAGGTATTATCATGCCAAGAGCTTGAGGTGAAATAGCCGTACTGTATTTAAGGTCTGAAAGTGTTCTCCCTGTTGCCAAAAATCATAGTGTTGCCACCAGTCTTTGCTCTGGGTCTCCTTAAATGGGTGTTCTCCCTCTGGATGAGAGGGGTTACTAGTTGGAGCAGTTCCTGAAAACTTGAATCATTCATATGAAGAAAATTCTTGAAATCATCCGGGTTGTTGTCCTGTATCTCCTGCAGCAGGGGCATATGACAGAACGTGTCTCTCCCCTTGAACCAATCTTTGCTCCAACAAGATCTACTCTTTCTCCTTCTTTCTCTTTGGTTCCGTACCAGCAGTTTTCTTGCCACAGCAAGCAGGAGAAGTGCAGTTGCTTGTTCTTGTACTTCTGTAGCCATTGTAGGTTTACAAATAGGAATGAATGAAGAGACAGTGTAGCCTTCTGTTTTTATGCTGTTTTGGGAGTTAACTATAGTGAAAGCTCTGCCCCTTTATGCTGATGTCTTTGGTATCTCATTACATTTCCCGCAAATGTCGCTGCAGTGTGTACGAAATTAAAATCATTGTTCACGACAACATGGCTGTAAAAAGTCGCTAAAGGGACGTCCGCTCTTCCCTTTATCGTCCTAAACAAGGCTAGTATGTATGCAGTCCATGGACCGAGTGATTGGACCATCGGTCGCATGTAAAATCTCTCTGCATAAAAAGTTGGTCGAAATTTCTGTAGTGTGTACCCAGCTTAAGGCATCAATTAGATAAGTTAATTATTGTAATTAATTGAATCAGCACTGAAAACATGGCTTGTTTGGGCTAGTGATTCCCAAGCTGGTACTATGGACATTGGAAATGGAAGAGTTAAATCTTACTTTTCTGAAATTTCTAGACTGAATGCATAGACAACAGCACAGTAGAATGAATCTTATTCTGTATGCTGTACTTTTTTCTTAGTGTTTCTTCTAATTTTGTTAAGAGTTATTGAATTATATAATAGTTGTCCTGTCCAGGATATCCATGTGTTTTGGACTACTGTGCTATAAAAGTGAAAGTAGCGTACAGACTTTAATTAGGCCCACAGTGTGTGGGTGATTTTTTTTTTTTATATGTATTTTTCGGGATTTTGTTTTCCTATTTTGGCTATGATATTATCAAGGAAAAAGAAAAACAACTGTATATTCCATTTAGACTACAACGAATCAACAGAGAAATATGTTTTATTAGAAATGTAATAATGTAGTAAATGTGAATTTTGGGGAGTTTTTTAATTTAATTCAAGTTTATTTTAAAATTGCATTTTTTGTTTCTCTTTTAAGGACAACTGTCCATTATACTAGGAACACTGGGGTGGCAAAATTGTAACTCGAGAGCCCCAGTCTTGCTCATTGTCCTAGGTCTCACACGCCCTGGGGTCATTAAGAACCCCATTACTTTTAAGCAAGGACTGATGTCACGTTGATTTTGTGTGACATTTTCATTTTTGCAGCTTGGTTGTAACAAAAGTGGAGATGTTGCTTATAGCAACCAATCAGATTCTAGTTATCATTTATTTAGTACATTCTACAAAATAACAACTAGAATCTGATTGGTTGCTATAGCCAAAATCTCAACTTTTACAAACTTGCAGTTTAGTAAATATACCCCCACGACTTAACCCGTAGTAATAGTAGGGGTTTATTAACTTCAGGGTATTTATGGTGATGGACAAAACAGTAGAGTAACAGTGAAAAGAAGACATTGGATACCCGGCGAAGGAAACCAAACTACTGACAGGCAAATTGCAATATCAAAGTCAAACAGGTAATGATCCAGAGCTGGCAGTGTTCCAAACAGAATTGTAAACAGGCAGATATCAAGGGCAGACAATCCAGGTCACAACAGGGAATCACAGTAGTAAGCAAGAGAATTCAGCACATTGGGTCACCAGCACAGGAAGTGGAAGTGGAAAGAGAGGGCTTAATAAAGATTGAAGATCCAATAAGATTGAGGCACTGCCATACTACTAACTTACCATGTACACTTATATAGTAACATAAAGCTAAGCAATTGCTGCTGCTGCTTAGCAAAAGGCTAGATGCTGAAAAACTTAGAACAGTAGGGACACCGGTTGCCATTGCTAGGTTACCGGCTTAGAACAAGGCATTGTCCATCTCTGCTGATCAGCGTCCGCTGCTTTATCTAACAATAGGTAAGGGACCGATGTAAATGATTAAATATTATCTGTAAATCACTGTTTAATTTTGTAGCGCTAGAAAATAAATAAATGTTAATAATAATATACCACACCAGTGACTTGGGCCTAAGTTTGGTTGCAACTCTGAAATCAAAAGGTTGTAACTTCAACAAAATATATATGTGTATGGTTAATTCTACAGCTATTTACTCTTTGGTTGTGTTTACATTGTAAAATGTTTAAAAAAGGAATCATCCACCAGTGTTTAAAAACTTGACAACATATATAGACTGATGTTTAGGCATTCCATTTGTAAACACAAATTGGATATGTTTTGGAGGTGTGTTTGACATGTGCCTCACAACACTACTTTGCTTATGGGGTACCCTGTGCCTTCCACTATCTCCCAGTCAGTGGTTTCCTACTTGACTTGATCCCTGTGTAAAACACCTCTGTTACAGGTGTTGTGATGTGTGCACACTTACTTTGGGTATCCTGATGTTGCTTGGTACTCCACTTGCTGTTGTCCTCCTCTACTGCTCTGACTATGGCGTGGGTATGGCATTCACCACCAGGAGGTCCCGGAATATTCAGGGATTTAAACCACAGTTGCCATTGAGTGGCCACTAGTAGTAGTAGTTCAAAACAAAAGATAACTTTATTACATTCATCTTCCTCCAAAAATCCTAAGGGCTGCAGACAAGTTTTCCATAATAACTCCAACTCCTCCAGCACACACTTAGCAGCAATATAATAATCCTGGCAGTTCTCGGACCCCTTTTGTTGTCGGTACAGTTATTACACAGCATCAGTCAGAGCCAATCATATACACAGTCAGACGATAGACTTGGTCTAGAGGTTCTAGCACGGTGCTCATGCACACCATCCCCTACATCAGGGACCCTCCCTTGCAACTTGAGCCACACTGCTTTCATGCAGCGACCCCCTCCCCTCACGGTATTGGAAACAAGGGGGCTCCTACTGCGGCTATACAGAGTAATTCCCCACTATCCAGGTACCTCCCTTCAAGCCTCTGCTAAGACTGATATTAGCTATCTGGAGAACACTTCCAGAATATTTTCATATGTTACTATATTAAGGGGTTTTCTTTCCTTTTCTCTTACAAATATGCCTCTGTGGCAGATGCCACACACTCACCCCTATCCAGGGTCTCTGTCTGCCATTCCATCATGCCTCTCTCCTACAGGTACGCTTCTCCAGGTAGTTTTCCATACCAACCTTCAGACCTTTGATCATGGAGACTCTCTTCCTCTTGTCCTGACACTTCTACTCTGGATCTGGTGTCTCAACCGGGTTACCCTTGAAGGTGGGGATCCCCTCTCCATCACAGCCCTCTCTGAAGTTCTTTACTGCCCTCATTGAGCTATAAAGTTTGGGGGCATGACCACCCTTACAGGGGATTTTAATTATTGTGCCTCGTGGGACCTGCCAGGCCCCCTTCCACTTGCTGGGGACCCGGGACCACCCACCTCCTAACCAGGTCCAGACTAGCATGGCTGCTCTCCTCTGTCGGGCAGAAAGCCAGAGTGATGCATACCTGGGTGCAGGGCCACACAGGTAGCGGTCGCAACCTTTACACTTGTCCTCAAATCATGACACGGACTGTGTCACATACAGCTTCTTTGCACATTCTGATAAACTGAGTAAATATAGGTTGTACTATTTTCATTTTTGCACCTTGCACTTTTAGGTTGCAGACTCCACTCCTCAGTGAGGGTCGGAGGCATGTATCTTAACATGTCCTTGCTGGACCAAGTTATTTTGCAGTGTGCCTCTAGTTGCAGCTGATGACAGCAGGCAAAATCAACACTGCTCCAAAGGAGGCTTCTGTCCTCCCTGAGCTTGACTTGGGACACCTGCATTACGGTTTGACAGGTGTACAGTCCCAGTCAAACTCCCCAACTGCCACTGAAGGAAGAAAGGTATTGGTGCAAGGAGGTGCCATGCATAGGAGCAAGAAGGCGCCAGGTATAGGAGAAAGGAGGTACCAGTGACACTTGAGGTCGCATCACTGGAGAGGCTGCGTCATTGGTGGGGGAATGACCAATAAAACACACTTCATTCTGCAAACATATTAAAATGTCATTACAGTAAAATTCTGCATTCAAAGTTAGAAAAATTGCGCCGTTCTCTCTTACCTGATCTTGCAGTGTAGACTACCTGACATTCTCTCTTGGTTGCTTTTGGAGCGTTGGTGTCAGCTGGCTTCTGGAAACCTGGAGTTCTGTATTGAAAATATGCAAAAATTGTATTATAGTTCAAAATGTAACAAACCCCGAAATTATTCAAAACACAACACTCCATTATGACCACATAAAACAACCCCCTAGAACAGACATAGACAATAAAATATATGAAAATTATTTACAATTATATACCAAGATCTTCCAGTCCTGACTGTCCAATATTTAGCATTCTAGCCACCACCACACAATAGAGATCATGCCCCACACAAGCTATTTCATCAGCTCCCCCCGCCAACCAATTTATCACCCCGTCAATTCATTAACCCCCCAGTTAATTCATTTCCCAGCCAATTCATTGTCTCCCCCCTAGCCACTTTATTATCTCCCCCTAGCCACTTCATTGTCCCCCCTCCCCAGCCACTTCATTAACCCTCTCCCCCAACCGTCAAGCAGCCTGTTAATCACTCCCCCTACCCCCACAGTTATCTCCCTCTTGCTTACTCACTCTGCTCCTCTTCTCTCCAGGCTCCGGGACTTCTTTCTTTTTGAAAGGTAGCTAACAGCACATCCGATGCTATTAGCTGCCCTGTCAGTGCAGGCGCAGGTTCAGTGATTAGTGTGGTCATGTAATCATCTCACGTGACCACACTAAGTTTAGCACCACAGCCGCACTGACAGGATTGCATGTGCATAAGCCACATTGTATACAGTGACATTCAGGGCCGCCCCGATCACTGAGGAAGTGAACAATGGACATTTTAGGTTGAATATATATATATATATTTTTATTTTTAAATGCTTGTGAATTGTCCCGGCGCTGCGCCCCCCAGGACCCAGCGCCCCCCAGGACCCAGTGCCCCAGGCTGCATTCTGATCAGCCTAATGGTTGATCAGGCCCTGGATGTTGGTGTAGTTTTTTTAATGACCTTATATGTTAGTATTTTATATTGGATTCGGTTTAAACAGACAACCAATAACTGACAGAGCAGATCAGCAGTAGAAGAACGATTTGCAAGGAAAACCAATCCAGCCGCTGGATGAAAATGGACTGTAGGTGTAGTTCCTTAACTTTGCATAATCTGGGGATTCTTTATTCTCTTATATCTCTCCAAACATAAGAGACAAAGCAGAGCAAAGAAATTCTAGTGAATACCCTTTATTTATAAACTTATAATAATCATTGTTAGCACTCACATTTTAAATGAAATAAAAACAAGTACAATATATCCCCCTCCTAAAGTGTGGCAATTCTCCCACCCAGAACAGCAGTTCAATGAATGTGTTTAAGAAGTCTTTTATTGGTGTATTTACTGGGGGAAAAAGGTCCTCTTTTAGCCAACATTATTTACTTTGCTGCGTGGGAGGTGTTCGCAAACACCCAGGAACAGCCACGGATGCTTTTCAACTTACAAAGTCTTACAAAGGCCATTGAGAAGTGAGTGTCTGAAGGCATTGTAACAACTGGCGCTGTGTATTGTCCTGCTGTTCAACTCGAGCAACAAGATGCTGTAGCATATCCTTCGCAGAAGGCTCCACCGGGGGATCAGGCATTATGGCCTGTTCTTACTGTCACGACTCTGAATGATTTTTGTAGATCCCTTGCCTCTGCTTAGATGGAACTTGCCCAGGAGTGCGGAGTCTAACGGATAGGAGGTTTTCACCAGGGATCCACGCAAGGGGATATGGACTCCGCTGCTCCTATTCCGCAGGTCGCGGTCTCCCAGACAAGAATTAGCAGAGGGTAGTAGAGGCAGAACACAATGGACAATGAGAATGATGATATTCACAGGATTAAAAGTTCACGGCTCACAAGTATCACTGATAATAATAACACTGGAGATAGTGGTAGGCTGCAAAGTAATGTATTGGCTGATGGTACAATAAGAATGAGAGAATATATACAACGGCAGAATATATACAACGGCAGAGACTAAACACACGGCAGGTTGGTCAGAATGCAGAGACAAATCCCATCATGCTACTTCATAGTTGATAACCCTTGACAACTGCATGAGATGAGTAAAGCAATAGTTCAAACGCAAGGATGATGAATGGAGAACACTTGGATCCAATAAAGTAACACACAGCAGATAAATGTGAATCACTGGTACAGCAATAGTCCAAACAGAGTAATAATATAGAACTGGCTGATCCGAAAACAAAGATGATTCAACGTAGCAGGTGGGTTACTGGTATCACGGTAATTCTCATTGTGGAAAAGCAATAAGCGTTGGTTCTACAGATAACAATCCCAAATGACATAGATGAACACAAGTACATCAAACAGTTCGTTACCTAGAAGTAGCGGAGGAGTGAAGTGTATCTGAGCCGTGCGTGGAACTACAGGTGACAGGTAACTCAGCTGTAGATTCAATAGAAGGTTCAAAGCAATATTGAAGCAGCCGGATAGAGACAAGCAGCTTGAGCTGACGTAATAGACACAGGTGCAGCAAGCAGTTCACGATAACAGTTCAGCGTACAGGTAACAGCAGAGTGAAGTTACAACTGAGCCAAACGTGGAACTACAGGTGACAGGTAACTTTGGCAGTGAATCTATCAGTGAAGTAATAGCGGTATTGGGCCAGCCGGGTAAAGATAGAAACTTGAGCCGTAGGAATAGCCAAAGGTGCAGCAAACAACTCACAGTAGTAGTTCAGCGTGCAGGTTAACAGCAGAGAGGAGTTTCAGTTGAGCCCAGCGTGGAACTACAGGTGACAGGTAACTTCGGCAGTAGATCTATCAATGAAGTAATAGCGATGTTGAACCAGCCGGGTAGAGATGGAAGCTTGAGTCAATTTTATTTTTAAAAATATAATTTTTAAGGTAAATCTATTTTTATTTATATTTATTTTTCTTAGTACTTACATTTTTAAGGATACTGTAATGGCGGTGGGGCATATACAGCAAAGAGGAAGGCGGTGGGGGGACCCTGCCAGATTAATTAGTCCTGGGACCCACAGCTTCTGAGGGCAGCCCTGGGGAGCACTACTGGGTGGCATGATATGACCTGGGGGTACTATGTGTGGCATGATATGAATTGGGGGCACTACTGTGTGGCATAATATGAATTGGGGTACTATGTGTGGAATGATATGACCTGGGGGTACTATGTGTGGCATGATATGAATTGGGGGCACTACTGTGTGGCACAATATGAATTGGGGTACTATGTGTGGCATGATATGATATAGGGGCACTACTGTGTTGCATATGAATTGGGGGCACTACTGTGTGGCATAATATGAACTGGGGGTGCTATATGTGGCATAATATGAACTAGGGGTACTACTGTGTGGCATAATATGGTATCAATGTATTATAATCCTGGCTGTACATCAGGAAGGGCCCTGTCTCTTTCGTTTGTACTGGGCCCCACAATTTCTGATGGCAGCCCTGTGTGTGATAACAAAAGTATACCCTCCTACTTCCATCCCTAGCCATAATTCCTTCTGCAATTCTCTTACCTCCATGCCACTAGAGACAGAGTCTGTTTTAAAGCAGCGTATCGGTATCATTATATCACAGGATGACTGTGAAACTGAAAATAATAATATGTGGCTCTGCATAGTTGATTAAGACAATGGCAAAATAGCCATATCAAGAACTCTCATTTTTTTTTAGTACCACTGTTTTACTATGGTACCAGTAAATTGATCACCCCTAATTGCCACCTGGTTTGTATTTTACCATCCTGGCCAGTAAGATGCTGGCTCATTAACAATTATATTAATAGATTTAGGGGCATATTCAATTGGCGGCAGGATTGCCGAAAATCCCACGCTCAAAAAATATAACCGTTAATACGGTAATATCTCGCTGGATTTCAGCTGGCAGCTCCCTAAGCTGCCAGCTGAAATCCAGCGAGTAAATTACTGTATTAATGGTTTTCCCGTGCAGGATTAATAATGGTAATATTTTTTGAGCGCGGGATTTTCGGCGATCCCTCCGTCAATTGGATATGCCCCTTAGAATTATATTAAAAAAACAACATAAATTATAATAGTGTGTTGGGCTACACAAACCTTTAGCGGCCCTCTTCAGCCATTCAAAATGTCTGTAATAATTAATATTCAAAATAGGTGTAAAGCAATAAAAATATTCATTGATTAAGAGACCCTGAAAGATTTCCTCACAAACCAACTAATAAGTATAATCCGTTTGTCTCAGTCAACATTCCAGCATAAACTTAACATCTCCTATAATAACCAAATGCTTTTCCACACTGCAGTTGTTTATATTTTGATCTTGCCTCTCACCTAATACATTACTCTACGTGCATTTCAGGAGAGGGAGAGATGGAGGGAGGGAGAGCGTTACAATTTAGATTAATTTATAATATGCCACATGAATGACTTTTAAAGCCTTGAAAGCTTGCAATGGTTTCACTGAACCATCAAAGGGACCGTCGTAAATAACTTTTCTCGTTTTTATTTGCAAACTATTGTCACAAATCACATACTGGTGTCCTAAATGCTGCCATCTTGTGCTGTCTGCCCCCTTCTGTCAGATGACGTGTTTTATCAGTACGTATTGCCCCCCCCCCCCCCTTCCCCTTGCCCTAAAGCACCATGCTACTTAGACCCCACGGTGACTTGAAGGGTACGTAACCCCAAAGGCTAAATTTAGCCGAGGCTGTGCCAGCAGGCCATGTCTCCTCCTCTTCCTCCCTCATCATCACCTCCTCATCATCATCATCAGGGCCCGCCTCGGCCTGTAAACGCCCCTTTTATCCCCCTCAGTGTACACACACATCCTCCTCACCCTTATTATTCATCTCAATATTTATATCCCTCCACTCAGCGGGCAGCGCTTATAAACAGCCCGGGGACTCACACAGCCGAGCGCGCTTGTCGGAGAGGAGCACGGTAGTAGCAGCGGGAAGCGGCAGAATACGAGCGGGAGCTAGGAAGGAAAACACCGAAGAGACCCAAGCTCGGCCAGTTCCCCCGCACCTCCTGCTGCCTGCATGTATTTACTGTCCACCGGCTCCCGCTTATCTCCTATCCCCAGCCAGCAGAAGCCAGGCCCGCTCGGAGAGCAGCAGCAGCGAGTGACCCCGTACTCTGAGGCGCTGAATGCAGGTGAGCGGGGGGAGGCGGTGTAGTGCTTTGTCTTGGCACATGATTGTGTGTGTGCTGCACATGTGCCCGGGCCCTCAGATTACCCCCACTGCCCCGGGTGAGGCCCCGCCAAGCTTTACTTCCCATGAGGAGGTGAGGGCCATAGCCCCCCCCCCCCCCTCCAAGCGCTGCACTCTATAGACTTGTTGTAAAATAATCCAGTAGCCCCCGAATAGTAGTAGTAGTAGTAGTATAGGTTACCCAGGTTTTCAGCATACAACTTATATTTATTGAGCTGACTTGTTGGTACACTTAAATGTTTCAGTTGTATTATTGCATTGATCTAAAATTTCTTGTCCTTTTCTATCTTCCGATTGTGTACTTCCTCCTTGTGTTCTTTGTTTCCCTTCTCCCATGAGGAAAATAACCTGTTATGTACTGTGGATAGAGGTTTTAGTTTACAATCATATCACTTTATTGGTTTAATCTTCTGCTTGGCCTAAAATGCAATAAAATGTTTAATTTTCTCTGTTCTTTTTTTCTTCTGGTGTCTGACATGTTATAGCTTATAGTCTAGATTTTGGTCACATATCCACTTTAGTTCTTTACACTGTATAAAGAAAATCAATGTTGTATTGTATTCTGCATTTATCTTCACAACTTAACTTCTAGTTGATGGCTTTAATAGACTTGCATTATTAATGGGCTGCTGCTGTTTGTAATTCTATGAATAATATTTTACACGAATAGGTTTCAATATTGTCTGTCCATTATTTTAAATCTTTTGCTCTGTATGCTAATGGTCCCAGTCTTTGTAGTTATACACTGGGTTTCAAGGTGGTGTTTTGGTAGAGTATCATGGTTATATTTTCAGAGATGTATCTTTAATGTGTGTGTTATATCTTTACGCAACCATTGGAGTGTGATGGTTTGTTGTGCTCCTACCTTCAGAGCATCCTTACTACAGGAGTATTTAAAATGATACATTGTAAATGAGGCCTAGAGATACTTCTTACTTAATGTCAATTAGTGACATTTTGAGTGCCTTATTTCAGTCCTGTTTTGAGGATTTTGTATATGCTTAAAGATGTAAGATACAATATATTTCTAGTGGTTGCATAACCTATGTTTGTTTTTGTCTCTATTATATCACGTGATATATATGTGGGAACTGTAGGAAGGAAGAGTGTGTAGCAGAGACACATACACAGCCTCAGCCTACAAAGGAGGAAAAACAAAACCAGCGGCAGAGACTATTCATACAGCAGTCAACTGTTTCGTTTTTATCTAATATTAGCTTTCACATTATTCCTTGCACAATGATTGTTTTTTGTTATGCTAGGTTACTGCTTGGTTTTATTCTTGGCTCATACTGTACCCTAGGTATGGCTTTTATTCTGGTGTTGATTGTGAACATGTATGGGATCCCACAGGCTATGTTGCATGTGTGAATGCCAGTGAGACTTGAACTCTTATTTTATTTTTTTATCTCTATCTCTAATCAGTTTACTCAATTTTGGTAACCAAAGGAAACTTTACTTTTACTGTAGCCATTTGTTCAGTACTACTCTAAAAAACAAAACTAAAAAATTCCTGGCTCCATTTTTAAAGTGCAGGACTTAAAATATAAATAAAATCTGTTCTGGGTACCTTGTCTGCTTTCTTGCTATTAAAAGCCTTTAGGGATGGATAAAACAGTTGCTATGGTTAGTAAAATGAACCAAAGCAATCCAGAATAATCCTGTCTTGAAATAAAGGCAAAGCAGTTGTGGAAAATATTTGCAACTTAATATTCCCCACAAAGTACTATTGTCCAACATTTCTTTGTAGTTTTTACTTTATAGGTGTTATAACTTGGTGTAGTCATCCATTGCAAACAGTTGTTTTAATGACATGCAGGTGAAAGGATGATGATGTAAACAAAAAGGCTCTTTAGAATTCAAACTTTCCGAATTGAAATAATGAATGTCTTTGTAGTCTTCCACTTTCCAAACTCTCTTCACCTATCTCTAATGACTAGCCCTAGATGATGGAGAAAAAATTTAATATTTTTTTGCCTTGTTGAAGTACAATATTTTCTAGACTGCAGTTATGTCTCTAACAGATATGGGGGCCTACTTAAGATTTTTGTCCCGTTAAGTGTCATCGCAACAATGAGAAATTTTTCCCCTGGCAGTTTTCTATAAAAGTTGCCGGGACAGCGCATCTGATGGGAGGCTGTTCTGGCAATGACTCTTTTCTAATGAAAACTCTGGGTTCTGACGCAGTGTCTTTACTACGCTTGTGCTACCTATGGATGTGCAGGGTAGGGCTGGCAAATTTTAGCCTGGGGGCAAGACTCTACATTTTAAAAGGGAAAAAATGCAGGAGACCAGCCCAAGGTAGCCCACTATGGACAGGCCTTAGGAGCAGATGTTCCCTGGCAGCAAGACTGCTGGAGAAGAATCTGAAGATCCAAGTGATGTATCAATCTACGGATGCCGTTGGGGTTTAAGCTCAAAAAAACGAAGCTTTTCAAAGATTGATGGAATTGCCCATACCCCAGTCCCCATTGAGAGTATTGTGTGGTAATCTGCCTAATGCAAAAGACACCTCAGCTATTTCCTGTGTTAGGCTTTTCTTAAATTACCATTTTGCTTAAATGCCTAGACCATGCGGTAACATCAGTTTTGACATGGTTTAGGGCTTTGTAAATAGGCCACATGGACACTAAAAATTAACTTAAGTCCATGGATGACTATTTTATGGTGAAAGCTATATTGCTCTTTTACCATTATACAGTATTGTGCTACTTGCTGCCGTATTACAAATTCTAGTTAAGAAACTGAAAGGATGCTCTCAGTACTGCAGCTGTCTTGAGGGTTGACGGGATGCCTTGAACTTGGTTTTTATTTTTGGGTACATTGTGCCTTGTCTGTACTTTTCTGTATACATGTTTGATATTGCAGGTTTTCATTAGACAAGTCTCAGACACAATCAGATCATTTTTTTATTTTTTGAGTCGTTGTTCAGTGTGAAAACCATGCTTGGACATAAGCTAGGAGTCTGCAATTCCTGCTATGAAACACTTGCAAGTCGTGCAAAATGTAGGAATAGTTTTAAGCACCATGGCAGGTAATGGCATACCTTTATAATGACCAGCATTCATAACATGTATGCTGGTCATCATTTTATACGTCTGTGCTTTCCCTTGTTGCTTACTACCCTTTGCCTTCACAAAAAGATTATACAAATAAGGTATTGCATACAAGCTCTTGATCCCCACCAGAATAACATTATCCCACCTATAACCACCCCCATAAAGGTTTTCGTCTCGCAGTGCGCCTCATGGAAATTATTATCTGCTTCCAACATCTGGCTCTTAAGGGCATAATGATCAGCACTGACATTACAATTTTGTTTAGAGCCACTTTCTCCTATAGGTTGACCCTAGTAAGGGTGGCACGAATATATCTAAGGGTTAATGCCAGGAACCAAACCTAATGGTTCATGGCAGGGGCATGGCACTGTCATGCATAGCTGGTCACTGGTGAAGGGGGAAGTGTCTTTAGTTGCCAGGGTACATTTCTTAGTTGCCATGGTGAACTGGCTTTTGGCATTTGACCAGCCCAGACTGCTTAGATAATTTAATACTCATTTAATCCTGCGTGGGTTTGACAAATCCTAATATAATTTTGGATTAAGGAATGTCAGACTTAGAAATAGGTGTATAAAAAGCAACTTTTGAGACTGCATGACCAATAGACTTGCAGAAACAGCCTGTGAGCTAGTCTTACATGGCCCATATTAAAGTCCTGTTCATTTGTCATAGTTGTTGTGGCTGGCTGACCACACTTTACCAGGCTGCATTTATTGGGGAAAAGTTTATGGCCATCCTGATCATGTTTTGAATTGGTATATGTTGTGTATAAGACCACAGTACCAGGCAATCCAAAACTGGCCAATCAAAATGCCTGTCTATAGTCTCTTTAATGCTGACCACATGCATTCTAATCCAGGCATATCTGTTAGCGGTATAGCTTCTCAAATAAATGGCCTAATTGCATGGATCAGATGGTATTGCTGTGCAATTTGTACTCACCTGTTTTTTTTACTGCCCTGTCCAATAAGATAAAACATGTGGCCAAAATAATCCTTGCATCAAATAAAGCAAAAGGTCTAACTTTTGAATATTGGTCATATGTAGTTGCTTGGTTTAACTACATCAGCCCATACATTTTTAGCTGATGTATGTTTAATGTAATAATAACTTGCACTCTAAGCTGTAGTTCACCATTGTAGCCAATAATGTCCTTTTAAAATCCATCCTTAAATTCTTCCAGGTTTCTTTTGCCCTCTTGGCCATCTATAACGCTGCTTGAGACGTTTTGCTTGGGGATTCTCCTACCTGGTGCTCTTTCAGCAATCAGCCCACTTCATGCTGATTTGACAGGTAACACAAACTGCTGTTTTCTAAGTTCTTTATTCTAAAACTTTTCCAATCCCGTTAACAGGGATTAAAAAAAAATCCATTCACCCCCATTCATTTCAGGTGATTTATTACAGCCACAGTTGCTAATGCTTCTGTCTAGGTCCCTTCTATTTGAATTTGCCTTCATGTGAATCTTGAACATGAATTAAAATGTCTAAATGACTACTATACCTAAAACACAAGTTGCCATTTATAACAAATGTAACTATTTGTAAATGTATAAATAGAAGTTCCCAAACCTTGATAGAGATGTGCAAAATACCCTCTAACCAGAGGTTTTCTTCAAAAGATAGCAAGAAGAGACAGATTGCAATGCCCTTCATTGTGGTTACCTAACCTGTTTTGTGGTTTGTTTGTTTTTTTTGTTTTACTTTATATTGAAGCATGATTAACAATCCCCTAGTCCTCAATTTGATACAGTTAATCTCTTGACAAATGGCACCAGATTTTACTGTGTCCTCATTTATTCAAGAACAAAATTGGTGAACATGAAGTCATGTATGAGAAAGAAACCCCACATTTAGTAGTTTGTTAAACTACCTTTAGCAGCAATCACTTGAAGTAGCCATTTTCTTTGCGTTTGGCAGTCTCTTGGTTCATACTTGAGCTTTGGCACACTATTTATTTTGAAAAATAGCAATCATGTACAGATACAAATCAACAATTAGTACATTTGCAGGGCAAGAAACAAAAACAGAGAACAGTACATGTCATGGGCATATGTCAATGAAGCTGAAAATGTTTGAGTAGCAAATATCTACAAAATAGCCAGAGGTTGTCAATAAACAGACATGTAAGTATACAATTGGGCACACATTTCTTTTAAAACACTATTCCAGCTCAGTGTTGATGTTTGAGGACACTAACTTAAGCACAGTTTGAGCTCTGGGCTTTGACTTGGTCGTTCCAAATGCCTGAATTTTTTTTTTTCAGCCATTCAATTGTAGGTCTTGTAGTATGCTCCAGTTTTGTAGTCTTATTTCAGGAACCAATTTCAGTTAAGCTTCAGTTATTGGCCAAATGACACTGGTATAAATAGCAGTGTTGGTGTGAGGCATCCACAACTGTTCTTCATGGTTAGTATGAGGCTCTTGATATGTTGCATTTGGTTTTTGCCTTGTATGTGTTGTACATTAAGGCAATACTGTTCCAGAAGTCTTGTGTTTGTTGAGATGCAACTGTACAAAACCATGTAATACCACAATTTTTTTTTTTTTTTTTTTTTTGTATGGTGGGAAGGGGCTTTCTCCTGGTTACAATTCCATGAAAGCCATACTTGAGTGTTTTGTTTTTGTTTTTCTAGTAGTAGACTTATGAACTTTTACTGTCTGACAAAGGCATGTTGGTCCCTTTTTAATAATTGTTTTGGTTTCATTGCGATTTCTTGGCATGTCATACAATCTAAACTTTGTATGACATTTCCTGGGTGTACAGTCATGGGAAGAGTGAAGACCTTGGGTAGTGTTCTCGTTTGTAAATCAGTCGTTGTAGACTGACGGACTTTAATTTGTATGGAATTGGCCTTATGACCTGTTTCCAGGTTGAGAAACATCAATTGCTTGTGAAATCATTAGTTGTCTTTTCTTCTTGGCATGGTGTTAAGAAACCTTGTGACTGCTTCATACTGTACTGTTAAATATTCAGGGTTTTATGTAGTGGTGGTGGCACTTGCTCATAATCAAATAATGGACAGTAAGGATGAATTTCACATAAGGCACTATCATATTTGCATGATCTATTTAGTTGAATAAGTAATGACAAAGTAAAATCTGTGGTGCTTTAAATTCTTCAAACACACAAGTGTCATGTAATAAAATCCTCACTCATGATAAAAATTGCTAAATGTGTTATTTTTTATTTTATTTTTTTATAAATAAACCTTTATTGGTTTTAACATTGTACAAAGGTTAATATCAACAATATATCAAAAGTTGTTGCGGTACAGTGTTTATAAATAAGGGAATATGAAAGTACAAAAGTAGTGTCAAACAAGAGAGGAACAAAAATATACCATAAAGAAATTTCATGCCAAGATTTATTAGGGGAAGAAGTACAAGGTGGATAGATGGGGCTGGAGAAGATGGGGAGGGAGAAATGAGGGTGGCTATGCAAGTTTATTTAATGAAAGGAATGTCTCGAAAATGTTAACCAGATGGATTTTGATGTGATGTGTTACAATTTTACACCATCCACCCTAAAGATTTCCCTCCCCATGTCTTATGCAATGCTAGATGAACTTATTGGTTTTTAAAAGCCTCTCCAAAGACTGAAGGGACAGGTAGTTTTGAACATTGAAGTTTCCTTGGCAGTTACCAAGGTGTTGCATGGTAATATCTACTGTGCTTTTTAAATGGGGGTCCTGACTCGCTCTATGAAGCAACTGATTTTTAATGCTAGCTCAGAGTTGCTTGGTTAAAAGCCCTGCTGCAGACTGACCTCTCCATGATACTCTTCTCTGATGCTGTTTTCCACAGTAATATCAAATGTTTGACTTTACTCCATAATGTAATGGATATGGTTTTCTGTTTTCCACTAATGCTACAACCACACAACTTTCACTTCCATTATATTTGAAGAAATAAGCTTGTGCTTTGATGTTAATGCCCACTGAAGGGCTGAATCCTCTCACTGTATTGACTATCTTACTAAATCATAGTTCTAGAATTAGTAGTTAACATTTACAATGCCACAGACTAAAATCCACCATAATTAAAATGTTATGATGGAACATTTTGGTCACATTAGAAGCTGGCCAGTTATCGCCTTTTTAAATTAGAATCTGCAAGTGGTACATGACTTGTGTTTAGCTAGTCTTCAGTTTATTCTGCTTCAGTTCACCAGTCAATCAAGCAAGACATTCTTTAGGTGCCCATAAATACTGCAGTTTTGATGACCACTTAGGAATAAAATATATTGGGTGGATGTTAAATGCTGTTGAATGATGAATGCGTTTACCATAATAAGGTCTTCTGACTGCCCGTATGGTGTGCCCTTTCTGAAATGCATAACAAAATCAACTCTGGTGTTTGTGCTTGGGTTGAACTAGTGATTTCATTGCTTTTAGATGTTTTCTGCAGTCTTCTCCTTGATGTATTTGATATGGTAAACATGCCCTTCCCCTTGCTAAACTATTAACACATCTCTGCTCCCAGTAAGCATGTTAATGGATCTTATAACACATAATCTAAACACAACCTTGCTGATCTTTTCTTTAAGGCTATGTGGCAAGATCACTGTTTGGCTGTATACATTGTCACTTTGGGGATTATTAGTGTTAAAAGATGACTACATACACTCTGCCACAAACCTAAAATGTGAAGGGGTTGAAGAAATCCTGACGAAGGTGGTATCTAAAAATTCATATCTTCATATAATTCTCTATAGCTGTAAAGCTAGGAGTATATTTTATGGGCCAGGCGGTCCACAATGACCATCATAGTCTTACGAACACATGCTTATCTGTCTTGTGTTACTATTCGCTCAAAAACTCCTGTTTTCATAGGTCATACATTGTGCATCTGCTTAAGTATAGATAACCAAATGGAAACTGCAAGTACAGAATAACTGTAGTGATTACATGCAATGTCCTTTTTATATCCCATGGCTATCTTGATTCATTTCATGTTCATTCTCTTTATCTCATGGACTTTGGTTTTAAATTGGGTCCATTTGTTAGAGAAGTCATACATTTTAAGCAATACTACAACATGCCATAACTTCTGTATCTAATTTCTTGTCTATACTAACTTTACAAATTGTGGTATGTTGAAGCCTTTAGTCATTTGTGTGGCATTGTGTTGAGTAGTGTGAATATAATGTTTCTCATTTGCTTCATTACCCATAATTTTATTATTTCACAGTGTTATTTTTGAGTCTATCTAGGGCTCCAACAGGCACTCCCCTCTAATTATGGCCACACCCAATCATTAAACTTGCAAGGTCACCTGTTACATTGACACTTAAATGTATTGGGGTGGAGATGGCCAACATTCTCGTAACATTACAGAACATGATATGTAATGAGTGGTGCACAGCTGATTGGAGACAGGCATATGTGATACAGCTGTCTCTTCAGCTCCAAGTGTAAGTAACAAAGCACATATATATATATAAATTTATAGGTTCGATGTATCTGAAATCCAAGCGAAGATTACTTTTTATATTTGCAGGCTAGTGTAACAGATCTGAGAAAATGGTATTTGTACACCTCATTGAGTGCAGTGAGTTGATATCATTTTATGAATTTAGACCTGGCGAAAAAAAGCTTGAACCATTGGTCTTTACTCATTGTGGCATTTTTAGTAATTTAACATCCACTGATTTAAGGTGCCACTCTGTGCTAAATCTCAGTCCTTTACCCAGTTGTACTTTTCTGAGGACTCCCAACATCTGCTTTATTTAGAAAGGTCCCAGTGCTCCAATGTAATCAGTAACCTTCAGTACTACATTACTCTCTGTATCAAGAAGGATTGTAAGCAGCAGCAGTTCTAACTAAGCCATAGCGGTGCTATACTGCTGTGGAGACACCCACGCAGCACTAAAGGTGAAAGACAGAGGTCCCAGCTGTAAGGTTGGGTCTATGACTACAGAAAGTACAATTCTTAAATCAATCAGAATGATCATTAACCAAATACACTATTTTAGCGGTCTAAATGACCAAGCATAACTAGTACATGAATTTAACATGGAACATTAGTAAATGAGATTTAATATGGCAGAATGGCCACTATGCTTAAGGCATATAAAAATAAGATGGGAGAGGGGGGTTGCAGTAATATTATGCAAATTAGTTTATTATAATAAAAACAAGTACAGAAATAGAAAAACTTTCTTATCTCTATTTTGGGAGAATGAGTTTGATCCATATTTCTGCAATCTGAATTGGCTTCCAGGTAAAATCAACAAAGATGCCTTAATCCGATGGTGGATTTAAAAGATCAGCTTCCCTCTGAGGTCACTCAGTCAGTTTACATGCTAATGGGGTTAATTCACACTGGCTTGTGAAACAGTATATTCAAGAATAACCAGAAATTCTTAGAAGCCATAATTTTCTTAAACATCACAATCATAATATATGCAATCAATGGGGTATTAGCCTACATGTAGTCATAAAACATCACTATTGGGGAGATATTGTATTTTTATGGCTTCCCTTGGAGGCTAGTTTTGCTTACTTAATGTGCCTAGGTGCTCTAATCATACACTTGTATAGGGATTTTTGCATATATGAAGGATAAAAAAAAAATTTTTCCCCTTGTTCTGGCTCTGAAGACTGGGCAATAAACTTAGAGGTGTGGTGCTGAGTCTGGAGTTGGCAAGCCTCCTGAACAGAACACCCCATGTTTGGAGACAGGCTGGGTACCCAGATGCTTCATGGGTAGTACTGTCATGAGGGAGTGAACATCTTGTGTGTTGTTGTTTTTTTTTATTATATTATGCTGCTTATTTTGCCCATGGCAGAAATTGCTGTTCACATGTGTAAGAGAAATAATCAAATACATTTTGGAGAGCACTTATACATAAGAGCCTGTCTAAAATTTCCTTAACTTTAATGAAGTAAGCAGGAATCTTGCAGCTTTCTCATTCAGGAAGGAGGAAGCCATGTGATGCACACTACAGTTCCTCTGCTCTCAGATGTGCTGTAGGCTCTGTGACCTCCCTGCATTGTCTAGTGGACATCACGTCATGTGGAAGTATAGTAAAGAAGCAAATTAAGTGTATTTGTAGGTGGCTGTGGTGTTACAAGCGCATATCTGGAATGCTGCACTACTGAAAACTTGAACAATTTCTAGACTAGATATTCCCTGCTCACAAATTCAAATATACTTTTTACTACCCTTTTTTTTTTTTTTTTTTCCCACCCCTCCCCCCCCCCCCCCCCCCATCTTCCCCTGTTCTATAGGTATATTAGTTTGTACAGATACACATGGGATTTGTTTGTCTGCCCTTGGAGCAATCTTGCATGTTCTATATGCATCCAGGATGCTAGTGAAAGCGAAAAAAATAAAATTAAACAAATTTACTTATGTGGCTTATGTTCCTCTAGGGCAGTGCAGCACATCGGTGTGTCGCAATATGTTGCTGAGTGTGCAGCGGCATAATGCCTCCAACAGGAGGAAAAGCACAAGATTTTTGGCAGTACATGCATGCTTTTGGTGTGCCGTGGACTTCTGGCAAGGACTTAGGTGTGCTGAGGGTGAGAAAAGGTTGTGAAGCACTGCACTAGGGGATGCCATATGTATTGCCATTTCTACAATTTGAGTCCGGTAGAGTTAATTTAACATGTTCTTAGTAGCTCCTAGTTCAGTGTTTCTTAAACCTGATCCTTGGGACCCTAACAGTACATGTTTTCCATATCTCCTTGCTTTAGCACAGGTGTAGTCATTACTGACTGGCACACTGTAACAGATCCACAGGTGGTATAATAATTTCCGTTGTCACCTGGAAAACCTGCACTATTAGGGGTTCTCAGGAATAGGATGGAGAAACACTGATCTAGTTGACAAGACTGGAGAACTGTTCAGTTTCTATAGAATGCTATTTTAACATCTTCAGATAGCATTACTTGTTGGCAACTTATGTTAAGCCCACACAATAAAGGGAGCCTAACAGATGTACACATTGTATTAAATCATTGTTGCTCTGACACTATAATATGGATATTATAGTTGGTATATATCAAATATTTGTATAAGTAGCTAACCTGTTTTTATGTAGTCTTAAACTACCTTTAGGAAGTATGTTTGTTTGAACTATGACACGCAAGAAAAAAAAAAAATTACAGCGACTTCCTCTAAAGAAGAAGTTTCAATTGTATGTGGGTTCTCTGCCAAATCCACTTGAACTTGTTTTGCTGTATTAAACTCCTGTCAGTACATGTTTGTGCCTGTAGTTGTTCTATTATAGGTGTTGTCATTCCATAATGTGTATGAAAACATACTTGTTTGAGATTTTCATGGGTTTAATGTTTGGTCTTTCTAGATAGCTGTTGGCGTCACTTCTGTGGTTGACGTATCTGAAATCATGGTTGCTTATCCATTTTTTCCCTGTATAGAAAGTTGCATGTGCTTATAAATGTAGGTTATCTTGACACTACTAATTAACATGACTGAATTTTGAACAATATTCACCTATTTCAAGAATACTAGCAATCAAGACTAGAATAGTCACAACTACTCAATGTAAAGTGCTAAGCAATATATTGGCACTGTACATTGAAAATGCCTTATAAACAATGGTTTATAGAGGGTAAAGGCTTTAAATCAGGCCTGTCCAACCTGCTCCCCTCCAGATGTTGTGAAACTGCAAGCCCCAGCATGCTTTGCCAGTAGACAACCTGTTGATAGCTGGAAGAGCATGATGGGACTTGTAGTTTCACAACATCTGGAGGGCCGCAGGTTGGACAGGCCTGCTTTAAATAAACAGTGCACAAGAGGAGATGGCTTCTTTGAAAATGATGCCAGCATGGTTTTTAGTGTCTTGGCTTATATGGGCAACTTCAGAAGCATGTTTAAGATAAAATCCTTGGTGATGGTTCTCATTTCACCTTTGGTATAGACCTACAGAATTAGATGCTAACTTGTTTAGAATAGTTAACATAAATACATGATTTGCTGTTTCCAACTGCCTTATCAAGAGGATGTGGTTGTCTGGTCTCCTCCTACTCTTAAGGTGTACATAAACTGTAATTTTGTAAGCCCATTTTAGACCTAATTAGCCTCAAATTGCAGCATAGATGAGCGGATACCAATCAGACGTTCAGGTATATTAAGCATGTTGGCTGTTGCATTAGGAATTGGTGTTTGCAGACACTGTCTGACCACCCTACCAGTGCACTTTGATCCTGCACATCAATCATCTCTTTGATTGGGACATACATGTGTGTTCCCTGTTGTCTCGACAATCTGCAAAACTGTAATGAGGGTAAGTAGCCTAAGGTAGCACACAAATTAATGTGTTGTATATCATGCCATCTTTTCATAGTTGTCCAAATGACAGCTACTAAAAAAACAAATTTTCTGTTTTGTTGGGAAGAATGAAATAAATGCTGCTGCTGTGTAGGGTAAAAGTACATGCCCTGCTCTCCATTGTTTTTATTAGGAGACCTACAACTTCAAAACAAATCTCTTCATGACATGTTCCATACAAAGTATTTGTATGGATATTGACAGCTTTTGTAAACAAAAGCTTTGCCATGTTTCTCTGTAGTGTTGCACACCATAGATGGCATTATGCATCACAGTTGTAGCAGGATAAGCTGTAACATACTCATAGCTGATTATTTATGATATAAATGTTATCCTTCAACTTATGATATAGCCTTCTTTGCTTCTAAACCATTAGGCATTGTATAGAATCACTATTTATAAGGTGCCACAAAATGTCTACAGCGCCATACATGGCCTATACAGAACGCAGTGGTTCAGAACACATTACATGAAAAACAAAATACAAAGACCGAACCTACTAAATATACAGATAACATGGCACTGTGTCTTATAGACTGTATTGTAATAGGCAAAGTTTAGAATTCAGGCATCTGAATGTAGTATGTGGCTTGCATGTTAGTTCTATATTGTATGGTTATGCTTAACAGACAGAATGTTCCCAATGGCAGCTGCTTGGAACGGCATTAGGTTTTCCTTCCCGCAAGTGTACTCAAAGCACTGTTAAAATTGTGGAAACATATCATTAACAATGCTTAAACTAGGCTAAAATCTTACTATGCATTGTTAAAAACCTAATTTTCTCTAGTGATAGAATGTAGTGGACAGACAGTTTTTAATGTCAGCATGCATGTGCACTTCATGTGACAGGAGTTAAAAACTTGCATCAAACCTGAACATTTTCATTACAAAGGAATGTTCACTTGATAATGGCAGCAGTTTGAAGTCATTTCTGTTAAAAATTTTGTGCATTTAGGTCAGTGACTTTACAAATAACTGCACAGCTCCTTGATGCAGACATGTCATGGACGAATTCCATGAAGTGAAGAATACTACTTGACTTTTGTTTTTGTTTTTTTATGAACTGCATTTTCTTGCTGTATTAGTGCTTGCAGAACTTGTTAAATTATTATGTTAATATGGTTGATTAGCTGAAGAGGTATGTAAGCAACAGTAGTAGCTATTGCTTCCTAATGTTATCTCTAGGTTACCTTGTTTTAATTTGACCCAGATCTTGTTGAATGTGCCTCCTGTAGGAGCATATGTTGGAAGATTTAAGCACAATTCCTTAAATTGAGGTGTAAGTGTGGACCTAAACAGTTTCTCTATTTAACCTGCATTGCCTTGTTTTCAGGCATTTGGGGTAGACTGTAACCGTCTTGGATTTTTTTTTTTTTTTAAATCCCCTAGACTAACAGGGATGCCCAAAGAAAAATATGACCCACCTGATCCTCGTAGAATTTATACCATCATGTCAGCAGAAGAGGTGGCCAACGGCAAGAAGTCTCACTGGGATGAATTGGAGATTTCTGGTGAGTTTGTTACTTCACATCATCCTCTCCTATTTGCAGTTATTTTTTTTATTTTTTTTTGTTACTTGTTGCTTCTTATTGTACTATTAAATCCTTCTGGCATGTACCTCACATGGTGGTTAATGCAAAAAGAGAATAATCCTTGCGTATAATTTAAGTGCACACTTTAAGACACTGATGGACAACACATGACCCAACTTTGTTTGCAAATTTATTTTGTTCTAGCGTGCAACAATTATTTAAGTTGCCTGTTCATATGTTCTGATAGGCAACTGATTAAATGTATGATTTTTACTTTTCACTCAAGTAATGTGAGGCCCTTTTGTGCAGCCATCTATCCTTCAATGTGCCTCCCAAAGTGCATCAGTCTGCCCATTAGTTTTAAGGAGTGGGGTCCATAGTAACTTTAAACAGTTACAGTAGACACTGATACTATCTTGACACATGAAGATGTGGCTTCCTTTTTGTGAATGCAGAGATCCATTTAAAATGCTGAATAGGATGTATTTATAATTTTTAAAAAGTACATGAGATTGTACAGTAGCAGATCATAATTGCTATAAAGTTAATAAAATGTCATACTGCTACTGTCCTTTCTATTGTTTGCAGTTTTATTTTTTTAAACCATAAATTGGCTACATATTTTTTTTTGTTAACATTTCATAACTCACATTTAAATGTTCATGAACTTAGATACACATGTCGTCTGTTTAGTAATAAACATTTAAATACAAAACGTATAAATACAGTAACTCCTGTATTTCAGAGGTTAGAAGATTATTTCTTGTGATTGGTAACAACCCCTTTCTCTTCTACAGGTAGGGTGCGGAGCTTAAGTACATCGCTCTGGTCACTGACGCATTTGACTGTGTTGCACCTCAGTGACAACAACCTCTCTCGTATCCCATCTGATATTGCCAAGCTCCATAATCTGGTTTATTTGGACCTTTCATCCAATAAACTCAGAAGTTTACCAGCAGAGCTAGGGAACGTAGTGTCTCTCAGGTAAGTGTGTGATTTGTGTAGGCATTTGTGAAACAAGATTGTGAGCTTCTGAACAGCAGTCTAAGCACACTTGTGTACTTTTTTGTTAGTGTTTTTGTTTTTTTTTCACATATACCGTTTAAGGATAGGATGGAGACTTGGTCCAGGTCTCCAGTGCACATCTTAAAATACTGATTGTGGTCATAGCAATACTGAAATCCATTATGACATTGTTTGTTTCAACACAGGGAATTGCTTTTAAATAACAATCTGTTACGGGTTTTACCTTATGAACTGGGGCGACTGTTCAGGCTTCAGACCCTTGGGTTAAAAGGTAAGTTAATTATATTTTCTTTTTTTTTTTCAGACTTAACTGTAGTGTCTTTTTATAGTCGAAATGATGGAAGGTTAATTCAAACTAAATGGGTGCAGTTAAGCTTGGTCTTTGTTATAACTGGTTTACATGTGTTAAAGCTTCTACAATTGCATGTTTGTATTTGGACAAGAGATTGCTGCTGCAAAAGTCTCTAAATGGTTTTAGAGTAAAGGTTGCATCGAGCAAGCAGTGTGTTCATGGTGACTGCACTATGGACAAAAGCATTTGTGAGCCTTAAAAGGGTGCAGTGCATACGTACACCCCATGTTTATCAGATGCACATGGCCACAGTGGAGCTTTCTTCTAGGATTTGTAGAACATGACCCTTGTGGCTAAAGAAAGCAGCTGCATCAGCTGAGAACTTTGTTTGTTATTTGACTGAATTTTATTTTTCATTTTGGTCATGCTTGCGGTGTTTGCTAAAAAGCTATGTTCCGTATGTACGTTGATAAATCGCAGATCCACAGCTTTTATTTATTCATGTGAGCGCACAGGTTGACACTGACCAAGCAGCTTAGTAACATGGTACATACAGTACAAATCTATTCTGTATGCATTTGACAATGCTGTCTTCTGAATTCTTCAGGCAATCCTTTATCACAAGATATTCTTAGTCTGTACCAGGAGCCAGATGGGATCCGAAAGCTACTGAACTACATGCTTGACAATCTAGCAGGTATTGGCTTCAACTATCTATATAAAAACAAAGTATGAATTGTGCCATGTTTGATCTTTAAGACCTTCACCAGTGCGAGTGATTCTCTGTTTTTAGACTACTTGTGATAACTGCTGTCCTAAGCATCAAACAATTCTTCCACTTGTTGAAATGCTTACTTTGTGACTATATGAATCATTAGTTACTGTGCACATTGGTTCCAAACTGAAACTACTTTATACATGCATTCCAGGACTAAAACCATCATGGGGAAGGATTCTTTTTGGTTCTACACAAAATAACCGCTAAAGCAAAAACATGTTCTCACACTTTAAAGGTCTTAACTTTAACTATTAAGTCAGCTTTTGTGATGAGTTTGTGCTTCTGTCGGAAAGATGGTGTCTGTATCCTTTCACTTTGGGCACTACCGAGTGTTTTAACCTATATAGGAATGCATTCAGGAGGCATCAACTACTTAATAGAAGTATAATTCATAGGGTAAGGGCTTTCAAATGTGCTGTTTCATATGCGGTCTATTTCTTGCCGCTTTATATGCCAAGTATGTTTTTATTCAGCCCCGAACTTCAGAAATTCTAGACATGTTCTCTAAAACTCAAATAACTTTTAACAATCAAACGCTGCACTTAAACTAGCATTTTAATCACTATGCATCAGTGATTAAGCAGAGGCTCGGCATTAACGTTTAAACTAGTGATTGTAGTGTGTATAAAGTACATATTGGTGTATCAGAGTTTGTGCTCAAATACTGTGCTTTAAAACCAATGTGCTAAGTTTTTAACCATGTTTATGTAAATGAGATGTGCAAACCTTCCTGTATAGCCAATCTAGGCAGTTGTGTTTTACAACAGAAGCTAGGTCAGACCTTTTTCTAGTCTGAGTACACAACTGTCAATAAAGCTGTTTTCTTATTGATGGGTCAGTGACTAGTGGGAAGCTAAACTGCACAGCAAAAAAAAGTTGAGAACCTGCATGGCAACACATCTTTCAGTACTTGAAAATATGGCCCTGTCTATGCCCTGTTGGGGACCAGTCTTTAGTGCCACAGGGAGTAGATCTACTTTAATTACTTTAATTACAATTGTTGATTCTCTTGTCTGATTGTAACTGGGTTGTTGCTGTCAGGTGTGTGCTGTGTCCACATAGGGATTGCTATGCAATTCGGCTACATAATTATGTCTTCATCAGGGACTTTCTCCATAAAGGGATGACTGCACATACACTACGTGGCCAAAAGAATGGGGATGCCCGATCATCACATCTGTTTGTGTTGACCATTCCAAAACATAAGCATTAATATGTAGTTTGAGCAGCAAAGGGAGCAACAACACCCTCCATTCTTCTGGGAAGACTTTCTGGTAGATTTTGGAACAAGACTACAGGTAGTTGCTTCCATTAAACCACATTAACATTAGTGAGGTTGGGCACTTAAGTTTCCCTTCCAAATCATCCCAAAGCTGCTCGTTTTTTGTTGGGGTTCTGTATGCAAGTGAAGTTCTTCCACACCACACTCTGGGAAATCCATTTTTGATGGACCTCTTTGTGCACAGGGGTATTGTCATGCTGGAACAAGAGAGCATTCCCCAAACTGACACACGATTCTCTAGAATGGCTTTGTATGATGCATCATTACAATTTCCCTTCACTGGAAGCATTTTGGCCTCTGTCGAACCAAGATTCAGCCGACTGCCAGATGGTGAACTTCAATTCATCACTCCAGAAAATGTACTTCCACTGCTGTAGAGTCCAATGGCAGTGTGTTTTACCACTGCAGTCTGTTTGGCATTTGACATGGTGATCTGAGGCTTATGTGCAGCTGCTTGGCCATGAAAACCCAATCCATGAAGCTCCCAATAAGCAGATCTTGTCCTGCTGTTCTTTCCCAGAGGCACTTTTGGAACCCTGCAGGGAGTTTTGCAACCAAAGACAATGTTTTTACACACACATGCGGTTCAACTTTGTGGCTGAGTGTTTGTTGTTTTCAATTCACAAAACAGCATTTACAGTTGACCGAGGGCAGAAATTTGATTAACTGACTTGTCTACTCTGAGCTCTTCAGTACAACCCAGCACTGTCAGTAACTATCATTCTACTGCTAATGGTTGACTATGTATGCTTGAGTTTATATGTCTGTTAGCATTGGGTGTGGTACTTTTGACTGTATTGTAGGTCACTCTTGCACCCCAACAATCAGATCACCTGCCAAGTTCTCAGCCGGGTTTTCAGGAAAAAAGCAGTTTCTGTATTTGGCATTCCCAGTTTGTGAAGCAATCTGCCCTTTTTAGGCTAAAATTTATTCTTGTACATTACAGTTCATCCAGAACAGCTTCCTCAGAGACCTTGGATTACTTTAAAAGAACGAGACCAAATTCTCCCCTCAGGTATTTATTCTTCTCTTCTGCTTTTTATGTAAATCCAAAACTGTTATATATATTTTTGTATAGTGAAGCTCTGTTGTAAGGGCAGTACAGTAGAGGTCCTCTCAAAGTGTTTAAAAATCTAAATTCTTCTAAATTTGTATGCACATTGATATTTATTGAAGCAGTTCAAACTGCAATGTACTTCTGAAATACAAAGAGGCCAGTGTACTTTAACAGTGTTTAATGGAAAGCAAGGCAAAACTGTCCAATATTTTTAAAGGTTATCTTGATGCATATCTGCTAATGACTGGCACTCGCTGACTGAAACATTGCATAATGAAAACATCTTGAGCAATATTCCATTGTTTTAAATTCATCTGATCTCCTTTTCAATATGTTTTGCATAGATTTAAATACAGTTCAGATCCCACTCATGGTATTTGCAGGTTCTGCAGGGAACCTCTTAAATGATGGTCCTATTTATAACTAATTTTTTTTCACTGTGCATTGAAAAAGGAAAGATTTATGTTGTGGGTTTTTAAGCTTTCTTTCCGATTGCAGAATACTAATCAAGGTTTGTAATCCACTAATTAGCAGTATTAGCAGACCTCAAAGAACCTTATCTGTGCAGATTAACAGTGAAAATAGGTTGCTAAACACCATATACTTTTTTTTTTTTTTTTTTTTTTGTTTACTTCTGGAAATGCCAGAATTGTTTCATCATGCCAATTTAAGATGGCACAAATAAGGTAGTGTTAAGGGATCTCTTGTAAAGAAAATACCAAAAAACATTACAACTACCACATTCACAATAAAAGTACCGTATATACTCGAGTATAAGCCGACCCGAATATAAGCCGAGGCACCTAATTTTACCACTAAAAACTGGTAAAACTTATTGACTCGAGTGGCCTAGGGTGGGAAATGACTTGCTTTTAATAAACTCGGGCTCCCAAAATGTCTCCAAATGTACCAAAAAATCAGCAACCATATTAGTAAGGTGTCTATAGCGTTCACATGGGATAGCAGATGCCACAATTTGGAAAATATTGAAGAGGATATGTTTGTCATTAATAATTACTAGATAAACTGCTCACCCCAGGTACTGCACCCCTCTCCTACTAGGCTGTCTTTAGGACAGTACACACATCTTGCATCTTTCTCATTGACGAGGAGCTCTGGATGTGTCCCCCTGTGTTTACTCTCCTCAGTGCCTGGTAGGGAGGGAGGGATTTTCTTCAGCCCTTAACTTCCGCAGTGGAACACAAGTTTGCGTTCCAAATGCCAAACTTCCTGTCAGTGCGGAAGTTAAGGGATGAGGGACCAGAGAACAGGGACACACGAGTATAAGCCGAGGGGAGCTTTTTCAGCATAAAAAATGTGCTGAAAAAGTCGGCTTATACTCTAGTATATACGGTATGCTAATTTTATCCATAAGGGAACCTTGAGCATTAATTCAAATGTGCTTTGTTTCCATACATTTTCTTATAGATGTTAGTGCACCAGTCTGGCTGTAGGGTACTGACTAGGTGGTAGCCTTAGTTTTGAAGTTTTGGTGTGTTCATCATTCTGTTTACAATTATTTTTTTTTTTAATATTCTGAAAGTGGGTGGAAAGAAAAATGCTTTTTCCATACTTATTGTAGATCATACTTGCCAACTCTTCTGGAATGTCCGGGAGACTCTCGCATTTCGCGAGAGGCTCTCGGGAGAGTGGCAATTTCCCGGATCTGCCCAATTCCTAGTGAAGTGGGCAGAATTAGGTCCAAAACACCGCGATTCCCCGGGAATCGCGGCATTTGACCCCGCCCCTACTGTCACGGAGGCAGGGCCAAAATGACACTAATTTTGGAGCTCCCGGAATCCAACTTTCAAAAGTTGGCAAGTATGTTGTAGATAAAAAGGGAAATTTTTCCTAAATGGTAGCATTGTTGGACCTAGTGCGATGTAGATCTGCTTGCTGCATATAATGCTTGGTAGAATAGTGCTGGTGCATGTAAAATTAGGGCTGTTCCTCCCCAAATAGCTCCCCACCCTGAAAAGAGCTCCTTGTGATGTCAACCACTGTTTTGGGCTGTCACTAGCTGTATATTGGATTGTGGCTGACTTGATTTTATGGGGGGTTTTTGTACCCCAGTGTACTGTTGCTTAGCTTTTAATAGGGGCAGAAAAAGTAAAATTATTGTGCAAACTGTGACTTTGGCAGTTTCAGTAACCATGCTTGCTTTAGAAATGTTGCTTAATAGATTACACACTTCTATGAGCTGCTATGGAAATATTATTACTAGATTATATTATGAAAAACATGGCTAAGCTAAAAGTAATTCTAGCCCCATTCTTGCAAATTAAAGTATTCCTCAGGACACTTAACATGTGTTTATTTTACAGTTTCCTTCACAGTAATGTGCTTCAATGTACTGTGTGATAAGTATGCTACTCGGCAGCTTTATGGCTACTGCCCTTCTTGGGCATTAAACTGGGAATACCGGAAGAAAGGTATCATGGAAGAAATAGTTAGCTGTGATGCAGATATCATTAGTCTTCAGGTAAGCGAGTAAAGTATTGGCTAATTACTTTTCAAGATTTGCTATGCATGTACTATTCCAGTCCACAAGAGGGCAGCAGTTGGCAAGGAATCTACTATTTTTCGACTGTTGGCAGTTAACCTACAGACTACTGCTGACTATACAAATGGCAATGCTGTCTACTATTATGTGTTTTTTTTTTTCTTTTTTCCCTTTTATTTGTATAGCACTTTATTTTTACTTTGTTTTTTCACTTGGAATACTGGGTTATATCTGTTCTATTTTAACACATTTTGTGAATCTTTGTGGTTTCCCTTTAACTCCTAAGCAAATCCATAATTTAATTTTATATTGATGCTATTGGCTCTGGACTTCAAGTTTTGTGCCACTGTCTGCCTAAATGAAACTATATTGATCTGGTTGTAATGTGATCCAGGCATTTGACAGGCCTACAACACTTGGCCAACTTAACAATAGTGTTTTTTTGTTTTTTTTAATCTGTGGTAAAGCCATAAAAAATTGAGGTTGTTTCAGCCTGGTTTGGGTGTTTGTATTGTCTGTCCTATGCTATCTACAGTGAGGGCAGTTATGAAAACTGGCACAAAGCGGTGTACATAGTACTACGCAGATTAGAAGTACTTTTTTTTTTTTTTTTTATGTACATTAGAAAATGAAAGACAATCTTTGCACAACCATACTGTCAGGTTTGGCAATATCTGCTCAGTTTAAGTAGCAATGTTGATTTCTTTGGTGTTTGCGCATTTTGGGATCCAGTGCATTTCCCATGTTAAACTGGGAGATGATCGTTCAACTATTTGACGCTTTCCTAAATCTAATGTTTTTATAGTAAATTCTAAAGGTCTTGTCTAAATGTGCACTTATGATTTACCAAGCGTTGGCAGATTTTGTTTGGGGGAAGTGGTGTAATACTAGTCTTTTAGAGTTTAAAATCTAAACATCTTGTAACTATTTTATTTTTAGGAAGTTGAAACCGAGCAATACTTTACCCTTTTCCTGCCAGCATTAAAAGAGCGTGGATATGATGGTTTCTTTTCTCCGAAGTCACGTGCCAAAATAATGTCTGAACAAGAGAAAAAGCACGTGGACGGTTGTGCAATATTTTTCAGAACAGAAAAGTAAGTAACAAGGGCTTTGATTTAGTATGGCCTTAAAGGCATGTATGCTTAATTTATGTACTGCATGGGCAGCTGTGTCCCTGTTGCCATTTCACTTGTCCTTCCTTGGAACACTTTTGGTAGATAATAACCACTACATACAGGGAACACCCCACAAGACCACCCTGTCTAGCAATCACAATATGGCCTTTGTCAAAGTCGCTCATAGGTGCCATTGTAATGATATAATCAATGTTCACTTCACTTGTCAGTAGCTGATAGTTGTGTATGTATTGGCTTAAGTATAAATTCTTAGTTTGTACTTTTGTGCATTTTGGTTCGATCAGTTGACCATACACAGTATTTTAATGTGTAGTGTGCCGAAGAGGGGTAAAATGCAAACACTCAAAATAAGAGCTTGTCACTTGTTAGTCTATGGCTAAGAAATTAAATGCATCTAGTTGGTATTATGGTTGCATTTAATAAACTCTCAGATCAATGTTCCCTAAAGTGTGCACTCTCACACAAGCTGTGAGCTCAGTGTAAACAGGGTCTTGGTATAGCTGTAGTCAAATTTGTGCAGCTGCAAGTCTGACTAGATATTGCAGATAAATCTGCCATTCACAAGTCCTGCCTACCCCTTCATTACCTTTACTTTTCTCCTAAAGTACTGTTTACTTCAGACTTTTTTTTTTTTTTTTTTTTTTATTAAATCTTGTGAGTGATCAGAAATGTCTGGACTGTCTTGCTCTTTTATGATCTCTTCCAACATGAATTAGTAATTGTCACAAAACGGCATATACAGGGGCACATTCATAAATGACTTTACTTCAGACTTTTTTTTCTTGGCCATGATTACTACTATGGAAAGCAGCATAGACCTAGATTTGTCATCTTGTACAATCTTGGGAACTTGACAATCAAACCTATATAACATGTATGTGTCAGCTATGAAAGAAATGAGTTGGCAATCCAAGTGGCTGCCATCTCTTGCCTGGTTTCTTCAGACCAGTGATCACTTGCCATGCCTTGCCACTAGGATACCACCTGGATGGTATATAGAGAGCACCTTAACAGCAGTAATATGACTAAACAAATGAAGCTATTAAGAGCATGAGCTAAAAAATGGTTAACTGTACTGAATGGCAAGTTCTGCAAGCAAACTTTGTAATGCCTTACCTAGCAACAGTCCTGATTCAGGGATGTCAGAAGGGTGTAACCTAGTGGAAATGGACAGTTTGTGAACTTGCTCTATATTGGTGAGATTATGAAATATGGAATGGTGGGGAGTATGCAACAAAATTGGGTTAAAAATGTTTATAGTTTTAAAATATCGAACTGCACAGGTGAAATAATACTACCCTACATCGGTTTCTGTAAGGGCTCCTTCCTATAGAACAAATGTTTTTGGGTGTGCTAATTATTGCAACCTGCTTTTCTCTATTTCAATGCAGTGTTGTGATGGGTACAGTGTTAAATGGCTCTGGAGTGCATAGAATACGTTTCTACCTGTGTGGAATATTATCCTTTTGTTTAATTTGCGTTATTGATTTATGTTCAACTTTACTCCAGATTACTACAATATAAAGTGCTACAGAATTTGCAGATGCTATATAAATGATGTATCAACTGTGTTCCTCATGACTCATTAAAGGAAGTCTTTGAACTTCTTTGTAGCATTTGTTCTGTAGATAGTTTAGATATACATTTCACTTGGAAGTGAGAGCCTGTTTCATCTTTGTGCTGTTACTTAATATTTCTAATCTTATTTGTTTGTGCTCTTAACAGATTTGCCCTTGTGGCAAAGCATACGGTGGAATTCAACCAGGTAGCCATGGCAAACTCTGAGGGATCAGAAGCCATGCTGAACAGAGTAATGACAAAGGATAACATTGGGGTGTCTGTTCTGCTAGAGGTCCACAAAGACCTCCCAGGGGGAGGTGAGTATCTTGTTGTGCACCCCATAGATTCTACATCTGCACACCAATCTCATTGGACACCCTTTTTACTAGCAATACAACTGATCCGTTCACTAGGAAATACTCTTCCATGAACATTCTAAATGTGCATCTTTGGTTTTACTGGCACACCTAGTAAATAGATAAGTTCTCATTTGTATTCGTTCATCTCACAAATTGGCTTTGTATTAGAAACATAGAATTTGACAGATAAGAACCGCTTGGCCCATATAGTCTGCCCGTTGTTTTATTAACCTATGGTAACCTTAAACCTGATTTGATCCCTTATTATTTAGAAGGATATTCTTATGTCTATCCCAAGCATGTTTAAACTGCTCTACTGTATTAGCCTCTACCACATATGATAGGATGCTATTCCACTTATCCACTACCCTTTCTGAAGTTTTTCCTCAAATTTCCTCTGAACCTGCTTCCCTCCAGTTTCCTTGCATGTCCTTGTGTTCTAGTACTTCTCTTCCTTTGAAGAATGTTTCCCTCCTGTACCTTTTTTCAAACCCTTGATATATTTGAAAGTTTCTAGCATGGCCCCCCTTTCCCTTCCCTGCTCCAAATTATACATATTAAGTTTTTAGTCTTTCCAGGTAAGCTTTGTGCTGTAGGCCATGCACAATTTAAGTTGCCCTTCTTTGTACAGTTTCTAATGTATGTATTCTCCAGAATTGGACACAATATTCTAGATGAGGCCATACCAATGACCTATACAGTGGCATTAGTACTATCTTTCTGCTACTGATTCCTCTCCCTATACAAAAGTAAACGTGTTACCTTTTACTTACCAATGTCCAAATGACACATTCCTGTTCACCCCAGTAAACGAACAATGAATGCTCACTCCAATATCTCCATTTTATGATCTTTACCTGTTCTTTGCAAAGTCTAATAAATATTACACTGCTCATATTTCCCCATAAGTCTGCTTCAACTGTTTTTTTGAAAATTAAAAGACAATTTTTGTGAAATTGATTGTAACATTCAGTCCTAAATCAGGGCAAATGTAAGGAATATATATTAAATTGTTTAGCTCAGTCCTTTGTATTTATTTGAACTTTCTATGTAGTTGACTAAAACATCCAAAAATGTGTGCACACCTTTTCAGTCTCAGATTGTGTATTTGTGTTCAAACCAAAGCACCTGTGTATTTTTTTTATTTATTTTTTAACCTGTAAGCTTTGAGAAACAACCACAAAGTAGAACCGTGAAAATTTTATGATGTCAAAAGGCTTTTAACAGTATTGCGTTAGGTTTTTGTTCATACTCAGATATTTTCTTATTTAATTAGAATATTCATATTGATCCCATTAGGCAATTACCCAGTACAAACTTAAAATATTCTGTAGATTTCTCTAGAGGCAAATTGTGTCCATATTGAGACGTGTGTGTGCATCACCTACTACAGTGCTGCAAAATATTTTAATATAAAACGAGAATTCAAAATAAACACTTACTATTTATAGTCTTTCACTGTTTATATTCAGGCATGAAGCCCCATCACTCTGTAGAAAAACAACTGCTCATTGTAGCAAATGCCCACATGCATTGGGACCCAGAGTACTCGGATGTCAAGCTTATCCAAACTATGATGTTTGTCTCTGAACTGAAAAGCATTATAGAAAAGGCTGCAAGCAGACCTGGCAGCCCTGTACCTGATCCAAATTCCATCCCGTTTGTGTTGTGTGCTGATCTGAACTCTTTGCCAGATTCAGGTAAGATTTGTAGTGACCTTTGATTAGAAGGCTGCTCACATTGATCGTCTTTCTATATTCGTGGCATAATAGAAAAATACAATCCTTCACCTTCCCCTTGAAATATCAATTTTTCTAAACCAATTGGCCCTACTTTTAGCTAAGGCATGCTTTTACTTTTGTAGCAAGAAGTCAATGCAAGAACACTTGGTGTTTTAATTAAAGTCTTCTGTAAAGCCCACTTTTGTATGTTGTATCAGGTGTGGTTGAGTATCTGACAAATGGAGGGGTAGCTGACAATCACAAGGACTTCAAGGAGCTTCGATACAACGAGTGTCTCACAAACTTCAGCTGCAATGGAAAGAACGGTAACCCTGATGGAAGAATCACACATGGCTTCCAGCTGAGGAGCGCCTATGAAAACAACTTGATGCCTTACACGAATTACACCTTTGATTTCAAAGTAAGTTGTAGGTTAAATGTCTAATATGGATGTCATGGAAGCTTTGACTCAACATTTAGCCTGTGTTTATTGCAGTTAAACTGATTCACTAGAAATCTGCTGGAATTGTGCTTTTTGGAGTTGTTGACCGGATAAAAAAAAAATTCAAAATTTGCAAAACTTTTTTCCTGTGGCAAAGAATCTGCTAAATGTGGAACATAACTTTCTGATATTTGCATATAGTGCAAACTGTTTATAAAAACCTATTAACAGTTAATATTTTAGTCCTGCATTGTAACTGTACACATCTTGCAACACATCTTGATCCTTAGAAGCCAAAATAAATATGTCCAACTACGTTAATAGTGATAATTCTTGATTTTTTAAATTGCAATTTTTTTGTAATGGAAAACGTATACAGACTATTCTGCTTCATGTATTTTGTTTTATCTTCTAGGGTGTCATTGATTACATCTTCTATTCCAAGACACACATGAACGTTCTTGGCGTCCTTGGGCCTTTAGATCCTCAATGGATGGCGGAGAACAACATCAGTGGCTGCCCCCACCCCCATATCCCTTCTGACCACTTCTCACTGTTAACGCAGCTGGAACTCCACCCTCCACTTTTGCGCCTCATTAATGGGGTACACTTGCCAAGCAGGAGGTAGTGCTGGCTGATGGCCGGGCACTTGTTCTCATGGACCTGTACAGCTGTAAGAGTCTGTAGGAGTGAAGTATAGCCAACCATAAGCTGCTTTCTCACGGCTCCTTCCCTTCTGTAAAAGCCGTGGTTCTGCGTTTTACTGCAGGGAGGCAATATTTGGCATTAGGGCTGGTACAAAATCTGTCCTCCTCCCAACTGTATTTTTTTGTTATTTTAAACAAGCTTATTCTTTTTATTTTCTACCTTCCCACATTTTTTTGTTACTCCTTTTTACAAGATACCGTTGGCTATTGACCGCTAGATACCATTTGTATTTACGCCCCTATTTCATTGCGTATCCCATTTTCACATGAGTAGTTAACTGAATCACTCCCAATTCTCTAGCTCGCCCAAGGAAAAAAATCAACTTCAAACTGTGAAGGGAAAAAAGATTTTACATTTGTTTTACTCTGCTCTATCAAGGCTGTTAGCTTTCCTTCTTAATGTCAAGCACAAACTAGCATTTATGTTTTTTTTATTTCTTGAAGTTTTTTTTTTGTTTTATTTTCCCCATTTCTCCATGAATGTATCTAGGGGAAAGATGACTTTAAAGTCTAAAATCAATGTATTTTTTTTTCTTTGACTTGTAAACAGTGACTCCTCATCTCCACTGGCTATGAAGAGAACTATTAAAACTGAGTGATTTGTGGGTTTGCCATAAACCCACTTATATGTATCATGCCTTTACCATTTTCCCAACCCAGAGTTCAATTTCGGTGATAGCCTAGAAAATGTAGATTATATAGTTTAATCTTTTGAACTTAAATCCATAGTTACTGCTCCATTATTGCCATTTTTTTTTCTTCCCGTTTGATAGAATACTTATTGTTAGTGTGATTTGCAATAAAATATCCCTGGAAGGTGCAGGGTTTGACACTGTTGGTGGTCTTTGGAGTAAGGCCAAAGGAAAGCTTGATGGTCTAAACTTGTAACCAAAGATGTCATTTACTTCTGAATGCAGATTTTAATTTCTTATTAGTCTTTCAATGCCACCCCCCCCCACCCCCTCCCTTCTGTGTGTAATCTTGGCTGAAACAGTACTGAACTCCTTGTAGTCTCTTCACAGCCAGCTGGCTTCAAAGGTTGAAGGGTGAAATGTCAAAACAGATTTTCTTAGCTCTGTAAAATGACCAAACTTAGAGGTTGAGCACAGTCAAGACATTGCACATGTACTACAGGCAAACTTTCTGTAAATACAGATCTTTTTATAAAAATATTTTTTAATTTGGTTTATCCCTCACCTACGTCTCCAACTTTGGGGGTGGAGGGGGCAGGAGTAGTTCACATCTTTACAATGGGATATTTCTTGCCTCTTAATGGCCACAATTATCCAATGTTTAGAGACTTGGCACAGATTACATCTTCAAGCAAGACCGCTGTTTACATGTACCCTTCCTCTCCTCTCATTCACCACTCCACATCCCCTGCATGATTTTTAACAATCCATATTCTGGTATGTATTGTTTCCCATATATAAATTCCCAATAGGGTGGTCTTCAAAGATTTTTTTTTTCCTGACGCCTGGCTATGAAGGGGTTAAACAGTCTCCTGTGTTTTTTTTTTTTTTTTTTTCTTTCTTTGACAAATGGTATTGCACTGGTTGAATGGCCTCTAACTGCAAAGGTGTTTTTTCTGTTTTGTCCTGCTTTGTGCTGCTATGTTTTTAAAACTGATTTTAAACAATAATTCTCAATGCACTTTATTGCTTTATGCCTCACAATGTGATCATTTCCCAGAAAGATGTAAACCTTTCTGAACGATAACAAAAAGGGCCTTTGATGGTGTCACTGCCAGATCTCAAATAAAGTAGTCTCTAGCCATTAGGTGTACACACAGAATTTCCCAAAGTCATGGCCAATAATGGTAGCAACCCTCTTGTTTGTGGGATTTCCACTTCATACTGCTTATAGAGAATCCCTATGTATTTTTATGAATGAAACCTCTTACCTTCCACCTCTCTAAAGTGCCTCTGTGGATGTTTTTTTTTTTTGGGGGGGGGGGGGGGGGGGGGGTTGTGTGTATATATTGGAAGATCATTAAATTCCCATGCAAAGTGGTTAAATTCTAAGAAAGTAAATGCCTGCTTTAGTACATATGTCTGACAACACACTAAAACTTGGAAATGATATACAGGTAGCTATAGATTGTAAATTTATGTGTGCACATGTATGTGCCTGTTTTTACAGTGGCTTTCTTTGTGTATGTATTCTTTGTTTTTGCAGATATATTGGTACTAGTTAGTCCAGTATTAAAATTGCCACGCATTGCAGGTGCCTTGGAGTTTAATCTCTGCACTGTATTGCCGTATCTGGGTTTACCTAGTCTTGCCCTGTGATGTGTGCCTTTGTTTCCCATACAGCATTGGTAGTGTCAACCTCTGTCTGAAAAGTCAAGTAGTTGTAGCTTTCACCATCGCGCTCAAAACCAGTGGACATGGTCTTCTCAAAGATTACTTTAGACAAATGCAAGACTCCATATCCAAGCATAATTTCTACACTTTTGTTGTAAACTAGATATACCCTGTAAAACAACCCCTGCTGAGTTTAGACGATCTGCATTTAAAACTTCTCAGGTACTGTATATATGGTTATAAAAATGTATAGCAAATCTCCAGACCAGATTAATCTTTGTGTGTTCCTTTCTGGAGAAGCCACATGTATGTAGCATTGCAGAGACTACTTTGTATTTAAAGTTCTGATATAATGCACTCTTATTGCATCCATGGAAGAGGGGGTTTAAGAACCAGTCACTCTGCAGTCGGAATGGTAATGTTGTTGGTGTATTATACAAACCCATGTCCACATTGAATAATGAGACTCCCTGCTTAGAGGTCTATATAAATTGAAAGGGTGCCAGCAACCTTCAAAGTTTACAAAAATACTGACTATTTAAGAAAAAGTTTATAAAGCAATCAAATTTTTTTTCCTTCTGAAGCCCCCCCCCCCCCCCCCCCCCCTCTCTGTGGATTTCCCAATGTAATAACACGCCTTTTTTGTATTGTAGTTTTTATAGATTAGATCATGTCTAATCGGGGAAAGAAAATTATTGGCCTTTTAATCTGCTCCAATGGGAACGCAAGATGGCTTGTGATTCTTGCCATTGGCTGATGTTCAGTCTGTCCTGCTTACTACCCATAACATTTGTAAATTAGTTACCATGAGCAAAATAAATGATGGTTATAGTTATACAGGTTTTGTTTTTTTGTTTTTTTTGTTTAATTTGGTTCTTTTTATTTGCAGTATATATGACCTAAACTATTCTTTCTGCATGTGGGTTTAGGAGTTTTAAAGTTTATACATTGAGAGTTCATAACTTGTAATGGGGTATTTTTATTAAGTAAAATGTTCCCATTTTTATTGATCAAAACTGCTTTTGTGTTCTGTTGAATTGTAAGAATAAAATGTATGGATGTTTTTATTTTGATTAACCCCTTCACCACCAGAGGTTGAAACAGCTTGGAGACCCCCTCTAAGGTTAAAGGGATACATTTTCTTTTGTTTTTTTTCTTTCCAAAAGTGGTTTATTTTGCGCTCTGATGTATGTTGGTATCTTCTTTTTTTTTTTTTTTTTTTTGTTCCCTCTTGTCCTTTCATATAAATACCATTAAATCCATTATGCATTGGTAAAAAGCAGAAGTACTGAATTTTGATTTTAGATTTGATTTGTTTGTTTTTCTTGTGTGAATTTAGAGGGAGTCTGTATTTTTATGATACAAGATATAATTTGCTCATACAATCTTTGGATTTTGCAGTGTACATTTTTGGATGGTCCCTGCTCAATAAAACATGGAATGTGGAAACTGCATAGAGCTCTATTGTAGAGCTTTGGAAGGATGTACTCTTAATCAGTGACCAGTTCTGTCACGTAATGGATTATGGATTGAATGATTTCTACCCATTTTTGATTTACATGGGGCATATTTTATTGAGCAGTGGTGGTCCTGCTAAATGTAACACTGGCTCAGACTAGTCTGCGGCTTGTCTATAGGAGTTTAAAAGCTCCTATGAATTTACTTCAACAGAAGTAAAATTAATCTTCTAGATCAGTGTTAAAACATGGTAACTTAAATATTCCTTGACCAAGTTTTTTTTTTTTTTTTTTTTTCCCCTCCTACTCTTGTACTTCTGCTTTGCATTTGCAGGGACACATTCCCCAATTTCTTTGTCACTGAGCAAAGCTATCTGAGCTGTGAAACTTTAACATTTCTGGTACCATTGCTTTTTCTAAAATACCTTTGTCAGCACAACGGGAGTGTTTGTTAGACAAATCTCTTAATCCGACCATATGTGCTTCTCTCATTCTATCAATTAGAATGATCAAAATCAGACCTGAAAAATTGGAACATTAGGTCTTATTGGCCCAACATATCAGTGTGAGGTCTGTCTAGCCTGAAAGTAAGAATGTCCTTTGTGGTCCAGTCTCTCCTATGAGCAACTGAATTGTGAAGTTTGGCACTGTACTTTATGGCTGAACTGCTCTGGTTAAGTTAATCAGCCAAAGTGCGCACCATTACTTGCCAAAGCAACAGTTGCTGCATTTCAGCGACACTTATTTAATTTGTGACTCTTGAGTGCAGGTTATATGTATTTTACAGTCCATGGAACCCTATCACCTTATCTATAATGCATAAAATGCTGCCACAGTCCAGGATGCATCATTCTATGATGAGTTTATGGTATATAAACACATCGGTTTAAATTAAGACTGTTGCATGCTGGGGTTTTTTTCATCCCCCACATACCCCAAGCAGCCTTTCTAAGAATTTTTTTTTTAATCCATCCTGTTTTTGCTACTGACTCATGAGTCCTTGCACATTTGGGCGTGTGATGTGCATTTAAATGATGTATGAGAATATACCTGTTTTTTTTTTGTTCAGTGTTGCTCTTGTCTGTGTCGCCACTTATCTGTCACAAATATGAGAACCATTAGGTGGTATAGTTTTGTTTTCGTTTTTTTCCTAGTGGTGGTTCTGTGTATTTTAGCTTCATGTATAAATGAAACCAGTTCCTAAATTCCATACAGCTGGTGTTTTTCCTTTGTATTGCCTGTAGAATAGGTGCGATAATGGTATCTAGCTGTTAAATGTTGGGGTTTCCTGCAGCACCCTCAGGGCCTGTCTAATTACTGGAATTAGGTTTTGAATAGTTTGTTCACCAAGATCTTTGTTTCACAATTATCTGGTTGTCATGTTTAACCAGCAGCACTGCCTAAGAAAGCAGATAAAAGTAAAAAAAAAAATATAAAAATCGTAACCTTGTTTAAAGGTGGTGATTTCTTAAAGTGATTTTATGTAATAAAATGTATGAGAATAGCTATTTTCTATTTTCTGTGTATTAAATTAGTGAAAGATTGTCCATTCTGTAATACAGTATCCTCAGAACTGGCACAACAGTCACATTTTTGATATACTTTCATCTCCAAGAGTTATATATAAATATATATTTTTATTTTACACCCAGGGCTCAAATTTTTTCAATAAAAATGAAACCCTGAAAAAAAAACTTTTGGGGGAAAGGGTTGGGGGCTTTTTCAAGCATTTGAGCCCGCTCAGATTTCACTTTCCATTTACTTGTATATGTTGTAGCAGTGACATTGTAGAATACTTTTCTAAACATACTTTCATATTGCTGTAGTTAATCTGTTTATCTTTAAAACCTTCCATGGTGATATTTGTAATGGACTGTCCCATAATATGTATTGGTGTTTGTTTCAAGTGAAGCTTTTTTCAGTTGAAAACCTATATCATATTTAACTTTCAACTTCAGCATTGTTTCATGGCTTTCTATGTTAGAAAAGACTTAACTCCCTCAATTTAAACATCTATACAGCATGGAATGCATTACCTCAGTCTCACTTAACTTGTTCACTTCTATAACTTATTGCCATATGCTTTAGAATGTTTGTTTCCTTTTGCAAATTGCTTTAGTCCGACTCCACCAATTTGTCCTCTAATAAAGAAATCTAAGTACAGCTGCACATCTTGTTATACATGAGGTCTAAGGTTGCAGTACAATAAAACTGAAGGCTGTAATTGTATATAGTATGGTCCAGACACATGGGTGACACAGCAATAGCTTGAAAATATTTTCCTCAAATAGTCTGTCCTTGCTCTCTACAATTATGTAGGAACTTGAGATAGATAGATATATTCACACTCACACTAAGGTTTGTTTTCATTCTCAACCAGCTACCACTCATACATGAACTTGTATCATGGTTTGTTAAAATGGCCTTACAACAATAATTTGAATGTCAAAAATTTTTACTCTGTGCAAGTACTGTTTTAATTTGCAAATATAAAGAACCTAATCTGTGTTTCTTAGGAAAATAAAAGCAAGCTTATGTCCTGGGTAAAGTTGCTTAAATTTAATACCCATTGATCATCATGTCTGTCACCCAGCATGGGTGGTGTCTGGTAATTTACTTTTGCATGCAGAGGCCAAGTGTGTCAAATTTTTAAGGTCTTTCCTTCACTTTACATGAACAAAAATGATTAATTTATGCTGGTTCACATATGGGAATACACCACAGATTCCATTCTATAATCTAATGCAATGTGCTAAAACAATTCTTAACAAAATATGCATAACAGCTAAAATGGCTGAGCATCCAAATTCACATAACTGTCCAACATGTGCTTCACAATGATAAAGAAGTTAATTGAAAGTGAATCTGTAAAAATGTGATAAAATCTACAATACAAAAGTGGGAGATAAAAATTTAATTTTTTTTTAAAATATATTCAAACAAACTTTCAAAGTTGAAAGCTAGGACTTGGCCAAGCAGAGCCATTGTGGCGGTTAATTCTGATATTTGTAAGCAGAAAAAAAAAATGCATGTGGTTCACCTGTTTCAAAGGCAGATGGGTTTTGCACAGCTTTTTCCATGACTGCTAAGCTGTAGATAAGGCACCTTGTGTGAAATGTCTGCTTTTGTGCACCCAGTTGATTATATTTTCTTTAATTGAATAATTCTTAACATCCAGCTTCTCTCCACTACCTGGCAATCAAAATCCACATTGAAAAAGTGCAGGCCCATTGAACTGTGGCGAGTGATCACACAATAACTTTACTGATCATAATCGGCAGGAGACCGTACCATCTTCTCTATAATGAATGTAATTTCATCAACATTTATGTAGCGCCACTGATTCTGCAGCGCTGTACAGAGAACTCATTCACATTAGTCCCTGCCCCATTGGAGCTTACAATTTACACACACACACACACACACACCAATATTTTTTTTTTTCCCTTTTACTCACTATAGTTTGTACGATTTAGTGTTCTATAACCCTCTTATAGTATGATTCACAACTTTCAATACAAAATCATGATATATTGGCCCACTTTTTTTTTTTTTTTTTTTTTGCTATTGACATTTTAAAGTTTAAGTAACTGTATCCTAATGCAACAATTTTCCTTACCTCACGATCCAGCTGCATCCACTTATAAAGATTGTTTATGAAGGTGATGCATTCTTGTTTGCTAAGCTCAGGACCAGTTAAGAGATTTTACAATACCCTCCAAACATCACCACCTAGACCTAGTCAATCACCAAATGCTACATAACATTCAGATAAAAAGGTGCAGAATTCATTTTTATTATGCAGTTTGCTTTGTGGCAAGCAAGGCCAAATTGTTACAATTGCATTTCTTGGTGACTAGAGTTCCACCAGCAAAGAGGAATAAAATACGCAATTTACAGAGATTAAAATGGAATGTGACCATTATGTATTAATTTTGCACTAGCTATGTTTTTGCATTCATGCATGCAAAACACTGGATGACAAATAGTGGTGGACATTATGGATGTCTTCAATAGGTTGTGTTTTTTTTTTGTTTTTTTTGTCCCTCCCCCCTCAATACACAGCCCTTGAACACATAAGCAGGCTTCATACTGCCTACTGTGTTGTACAGTGGAGTTAGATATGTGTCTGAGCTTACCATTCAATAAAAATCTAATTTTTGTACAAGATTCAGTTGAACTGGAGAAAAAAAAATGATTGTAACAAATGAAAAAGCAACATAGTATAAATTATGCAAATTTAAAACCTTTTCCGTTGGTTTACAGCTATGGGTCTTTTGCAGTGGATTCAGGAATGTATGTGATGGAAGATCACCAGCCATTTTTAAACTTTTTTTGTATTCAGTTGAACAGTCTGGATTACACAGCTAATGTATTTTGGGCAATATATAATGTATAAAATCTGCTGTGCTCTGGAAATTTCATAGTATTACAAATGTGAACAATACAGAATCCAGCCTAAAAGTTGCACTGTTAGTACCGCTTTCTAGACTTGTGGCAGCTGAGGAGAGGTGCTGAAGAACCTCAAACTACTATTTCTGATGACAAATTACTTCATCCATTTTGGAGATCGGGTACTGCTCACACCTTATGTATAGGGCTAAATAATTGCTTGTTTCCTTGTGTACCCTTTTTTTAACCCTATCTGTGTAGGCAATAAATGGCCATTTTGCAATTGCATATTTTTTTGTGGTGTTTATTTGTTCAAACTTTAAATTTTTGGGCTATTGCATTGGCATCTGAAACATTGACTTGGGTTGGTGCAGAGCTGTTACAGTTAAGCTTGTAGGGTGAGTGACAGATCCTGACACTTGTGATAGAGCTAGAATTAAATGAGAACTGGGATAGATGTGGGTTGCAGAGAAAGTATGAAGGGCTATTGTGTAGACAAGTGAAGTGGTGTGGGGTTTTTTTTTTTTTGTTTTTGTTTTTTGTATTCGTCCTAGATGTCATTGAAACTTAAAACCTCTCCCACCATATCTAAATCTTGGTGACTAGGATTCAGTTACACTCCAGAGCAGCTCTGACAGAAGAAAACCAGAAGCTTCAGAATTGTGAACGGCCTAACCCCATCATCCCATGCCCAATGAGGTTTATGATTATTTAGGAGGGGAATTAAATTCCGTCCAGATTAACGCAGCAGCATTCCTACTATTGTCATTACGGTAAATTTTAACCTGGCTTTCTGCTCACAGCTCAAGGAATATGAGAAGTGTGCAGGCCATATTACTTTTTACAGTAACGTGCCCAATTGAATTCCCCCCCCCCCCCCCCCCCCCCTTTCCTTAATGTCAAACTATGGAGCCTGCTCATGCAAAAGTGTTAACTAGGAATTTCCTCAATAAAAGCACTAGACAGTGACCAGCATCTGTCCTATTTAGCAACATCACTTTCAAAAGATGAACTCTAGAGCAAATCAATACATCGCTGACAGAATTAGGAGAGTCACCTTTGAAATACCATATAGTTATAATCCTATAGCAAATCTTCATATGCTAAAAGAAAAATTAAATCTGCATGCTCCACTCAGAGAAGAAAAGATTAGTAGAATCGGACAAACCCTATTCTCCAGAGAAGGACTAGCAAAACCTGCCAGAAGATTTGCTTCAAAATGCAAGTAATATGTATGAACTGGTAAGAGGACGTGCAGCTAAACTTAGGACACTGACATAGAAAAAAATAAGTTTTGACTCTGGCACCTACTTCACGGAGTAAAAAAAAAGTTGCGGAAATATTTAATGTTTCCAGTCTGTCAAGCAAGTGCTTTTCTTTTGCGTTTTTACTTCAATAGTAGTTTATTTTTTCTTTCAAGTTTAAGGGATACAGGAAAAAAATAAAGGGGAGGGGAGGACCAGAAAAGAGAAGGGAAGGGTGTGTACATTACATCACATCAAAATTTAAAATGTACGGTACAATGTGGACTGTCGCGTCAGTAGGTCAGTAATGCAGTAAAGACTAGTAACATCACGGAGGACACACTCCCAATGGGATAGTCTCATAAGAGACTAGATTCAGGCAAGGGTTCATTCAAGGTGAACGGGGTAGCAACGAATCGGCTCGAGCTCTAATTGCCCCCTCCACTTCTGTAGTATATACATGCCAGGAAAACCACTTTAGTAAGGGGGATGAAGAATATGGCATCCCCCACGTCTCCATTTCGAAGCTAAACTGAACTTTAGCTATCACTGTTTAGTGTGGGCAGGTCGGGGGTTTTCTAGTTTTGAGCCAGCATTGCCCTTGCAGCTATCAAGATGTGACAAAACACAGCTGGCATGGAGAGGAAATTGTGGTGGGAAATGTTCTAGTAAAGCCACTTCCGGAGTGGGATCTACGTTTTGAGAGGTGATCTTATTAGCAAACTCAAACACCTGCTCCCAAAATGGACGGAAGAGAGGGCAGCCCCAAAATACGTGCATAATATCCCCTGTTGAGCCGCATTGTCTCCAACAAAATTTGGACTGAGCGGGCCACATTTTGTGGAGACGTCTCGGCATAATGTAGAGCTTATTAATTAACTTCACCAACATTTCCGAATGATTTACACATTTGGACATTTGAAAAGAGTTAACAAATATTTTCCATTGATCAGTGGTAAGTGTAATATTAAGGTCTGTTTCCCATTGTAATTGGGATCTAGATTTAGTATCCAGTGTGGGAGGGAAGAGAAATTTATACCAAAAGGTAATACCTGCCCTATTAGAACCCTTCATCAGTCTCGTATATAATAAGGCTGGAGCCCGAGACAATTCCAGTCCCTGTCCGGGAAGGGAAGAAGACCAATGTCTAATCTGCAAGTATTTATAGAATTCCTGGGCAGGGAGGTGAAACTTATCCCGTATTTGCGAGAAAGACAAAAGCCTCTGCCCCTCAAGTAAATCTGACCAAGATTTAGCCCCATTCTCAATCCAACGATTTAGGTTTAATTCTGGAATGAGTTTTGCTACAGTTGCCAGTGAGATATTCGTAGTACGGACAGTAATATTTTGGCTGTTGACAATAAACCTATCCCACACCACCAGAGAGTCTTTAATCATCTTGGGGAGGAGAGCCGTTGCCGGACGCAAAGGATTTAGGGACCCAGATCAGGTCTTCCAATGGGAACCTCAAACACAATGCCCTTTCTAAATCAACCCACGGTTTCTGATTTGAGGGAAGAGACCAATCTCTTATTTGGGATAATAAACAAGCGTCGTGATATTTATGTAAATCTGGCAGTGCTAAACCACCATGTTGTTTGGGCAGACACATTCGAGATCCGGCAATACGAGGGGGGGGGGTCTACCTTTCCAAACATGTTATCATAATTGATTGCATTTTATCAAACAATGGTTTCGGGATACTAGCAGGTATGGTCCGAAATAGGTACATCATTTTTGGTAATACAGACATCTTAAAGGTTGCCAACCTCCCGAGCCAAAAGACCTCGCAGCATGCCCATGATTTGGTCAATGTAAGTAGCTGCTGAATCGGAGCCGTATAATTTAGATTGATTGTGCTATCTAGGGAAGGAGTGATCTTTACGCCTAGATACGGAAGAGCCACCATTTTCCAGGAGTATTGAAAAGCCACCACTTCTGCCCGAGAACTCGCCAACCCATTCCCGGATACCGAGCACCCTTCTGGTATTGTCAGAGGCTTGACCCCCCAACACAAATCCCACCTGGTCAGGGTGAATGAGTCCCGGGAGAAAGATCCCTGAGAAGTACCTTCATTAAACAATTGTTCAAGTAGTGGAAGAAGTTCTTCCTGGAATGTCACATAAAAGCCATTTATATACCCATCTGGCCCCGGGGCTTTATCTGAGGGGAGATTCTTAATAAATTCCTGGATTTCAGTACGCGTCCACGGAGCTGCCAGGGCTGTTCCCATCTCTGAAACCACTGCCGGAATATTTAGGCTATGCAAGAACCCATCTATGTCTGCCGGGCTAGGTTGGTGGGTAGACTCATCTTCCTTCAAGTTCTAAAGCTTCGAATAGTACTGTGCAAACATGTTGGCTATTTCTCTAGGATTAGAGACTTTCCTAACGGACTCATCAATCAGATGTTTAATTCTATTCTGCGCTCGTTGGCCTCTCAATTTCCTCGCTAGAACCTTCCCTGCTCTGTTCCCCGCCACATAATATTTTTGTCGAAGTCTAGTTAACGCTAATTGGGTCTTGGATAGTAGCATTTTCTGGAGTTGGGCTCTAACTAGAGTAATTTCTTTAGAAGGACGTGATTTATTCTGGGTGTCTAGTTTAACTTTCCTTTGAGTTCTTTTTGCATAAAGGCATTAGCCCTTTTTATCCGAGAGCCCGTTTGGATCGCCATCCCTCTCACAACTGTTTTTAACGCACACCAAAAGTTAAAGATGTTTGTGTCAGAAGGGGCGTTAGTTTGACAGTACTGTTCAATCGCTTTTTTGATATCCAGTCTAGCTTCTAGTAGGGACAAAAGATATAGTGGCATACGCCACGTCTTAGGGGGGACAAAGGAGTTAGTGACCTTCCATGACCACAACACTGGAGTATGGTCTAACCAAGTTATCGGAAGAATCTTAACTATCTTGGTAGCCTGTAGTGACCATTTATCAGCAATAATCAAGTCTATACGCGAATATTGTGGACAGGTGAAAAAAATGTATAATCTCTACCAGTGGGATCTGCAGTTCTCCACACATCATATAAGTCAAATTCCCCCAGTAACCTGGTAAACTCGAACCCCCTGTGGGAGACGACGGTTGAGAGGATCTATCCAGTTTAGGATCTGCTACTATATTAAAATCTCCCATAATTATCAGTCCTCCTTCTTTATGTTTCTCTATTTCTTGAAAAACCCCCCTTCAGAAAGGAATCTGTCTAGAGTTATGGGCATACAACGAGACTATAGTGACAAGTTTATTGTCCAGCGTACCAATCAAGATCAGATATCTACCTGCCTTGTCCGCTATAGTGGATTTATGAATAAATTCAACTCTATTGCTGAATAGGATGGCCACGCCATTCTTTTTATAAGGACCATTAGCGGTGAAACACTGGGAAATATCTATCTCTCATTACCGGGGGAGCTGCGGCTTTAAAATGTGTTTCTTGTAGGGCCACTACGTCTACTTTGAGCTTAAAAAAATGATGAAAGTGCCAATCTTCGTTTATTAGGGGAATTTAGACCTCTAGCATTTTGAGTCAAAAACTTATAACCATTTATAATAGGAATAAGCGCTATTATAACCTCTCCACTGACTACTTACTACCGACCAACTGTTCAATCTGAAAAGTACCAAACTATTATCAGACTTAGTGATGAAACAGCACGAAAGACCGATTGTTTGTGGTAATATGTACCCTGGGCAAGAAGGGAAGTAGGGGAAAAGAAATTTAAAAAAACAATAAACATAAGGAAAAAAAACCCCAAAATAACCCTGAATAGAGGGTTAGAGTGTTTGCTGGAAGAAGAAGCAAGTGCTTTTTAATGAAAAGGGAATTTTTGTTTTACCTGAGTCAAGGAAAGGCAAACAACTTGGTGAAACAGTTTAAGTTCTGAAACTTTTTTTTTTTTCCCCAAAATGATAAATATTCCAGTTATGCCAGGAAAAAGATGGTCACTATTTAAAAGAATGTACGTATACAAAAGAGGTGGTTACTTTCTAATTTAAAATAATTATACTCTGCCTTTAAATTGGAATACCCTAGCACTAAAATAGGCTTCTCAAAATTATGCATGCTGGCAGGGTCCTCTGGAGCACATTCTGTATGTGTTTGTACAATTCATCAAAATGTAAGTCCTCTGTTTTATGCCTGTCCTATAGAGAAGACCTACCAGGACCTAATTACCTATATTAGTCCTGAAGATGAAGTTTCTTAGTCAGTGGGTATTTTACATAACTTTGACCCCATATATCAAACTATGCGGCCTAGAGGAGATCAATTTTGCATGATTAGTAGAGATGTGGTAGTATCAAGTTTAATGAAAATCTGAGTCGATGGGTGTCATTGCCTTGGTGAACTGACATAAAATGACCTTGGATCTGTTTGCCTAGGAATTGGTTGTTGAGATGGGACAAGATGACTTGCTGAAGTTTATTATCCATCCATATATCTAAAAATACAATTACTGTGTGTCTTGGTACTGCACATGCATAACAATGTGTCCATATCTCGATTCGTACGCAACTTCACTTTGTGGCATCTTAGGCTTGCCCACCGCCAATTCCGCCTTTCCATGATTAAGTACAGGACTTGCATATCCAGGAGACATGCTACCCTAAAGAGAACAGTCTTAGGCTAATCAGGGTAATTGGCAAAATCATAGATTTTTATCTTGATCGATCCTAAAATCTTAATTTGCTTTAGATAAAATTGGCTTCCATGAAATCACTGAGTGTAAGCAAACGGGTTATGTATGCTTCAGAGGACTGCTTTATGTCCCATGGCCTTGTCCATTCAGTAATGCTTGGTTTAACAAGCTAGGAGGCAATAATTTGTTGCCTATTCGGCAGATGTTAAGAGCTTGAAATTCCTTTGGCTATGACTAAATTACTTAGTGCCATATCTCTGTTACAGAAGAGTAAGAATATATTTGTGGAAGCAATTACTAAAATGGTTTTGAACAAAATGCTTTAAAACAGGTTAGCATACCAGCACCCATCTTGTTTTGATAAGTTGATGGAAGGGAAGATTGGTGCAAGACATAAGTTTTAAAAACTTCAACACTGCATACTACTAGTAACACTTATTTGAAAACTGCCTTAAAGTAACTTGAGCTCATGGACATTGCAACAAAAATGTAGCTTGTATCAGGCGAAAGAAGCTGCAGAGTAGCATGCGTAAGGTGAAACCTCATTGTGTAAAAAGGTACCAGATAGGGCTTGCCAAACTCCCCAGCTGTCCAGAAGCCGGCATTATTAGGCCATGTCTAAAACGTCTATTTTCGAAAAATGGGCATCTGGATTCTATTGAGGTTTGCAGGGGGGTGGAACTGCAGACAGTACCACCTACCCTGCATTTAGTTTGATACTTGATTTCTAGCCTGAAAGATACAATTTTAGAAGAATTTGAAGATAATTCCCCTGAACAGGAGAAGGATTACGAGGAGACCTGCTGTGCACTGACTGGAGGGCCCATTAGAAACTTCTTTGAAAGAGGTGATTGTTTAAAAACCACCAGTTTTATTGTCTTAAACGATTTGATGAACTAGGAGCCGTTCCTAATGCTGTGACCAGCAAATGGGAGAGAATGACTGATGGATTGTGAATGTACATCATCTGACGGGGCAACCAATATGTCTGACAGATATGTCACTAATTAAGCATCTACAGCCAAAAGAAGCATTTGTGCCAGGACAGTCTACATGGAAATACCGGAGTTGTAGAATATCCCTGTTCCCATCTACCAATCCAACGGAGTTTGTTTTCTGTTTTTATGTCCAGAGAAGTAAAGCCTATACCCTCTGTTGGGGTGGGTTTAAGATCTCACCCAGAAGGACAAACTGCAAGATACCTGGACAGGGTATCTCTGTGGTTAGGTGGCACAGAAGTTGATGTTACCCTTTGTATGTTCAAAGATTGTCGGTTCTGCAGACAATTCCTGGGAAGACTCTTTCTGTGGAAGGAGTAGGACGAATTCACCCTAAATATCCATGGCCAGGTGTGCCCAGATGGTAATGATCTGTCGTAAGCTTTCTTATAATATGTGAAAAACATAAAATTATCACAAAAGGCTTAAATATTTCATACTGTGTTATTGTACATAATATACATCAAAGGAATTGTTTAAGGAGATAAATAATGAACAGGCATAGATGGTTCCCATTTTCATTATTTTAGCATACAGTCCAAAGTGAAAGCTCTTGTAGCAGATGATCCCTTCATGATCCCAAAATAAGAAAAAACTTTTGGGATTTATTAACAACAGTATGAAAAGCTTTTGAGATGTTTTTTAAAAATTTTAAAATATGGCCTTTTGAAAAAATCAAACTTTTGAAAATTTTTTTTTTTTTTATAACATACTGATGTGTTCTATATCATATGAAAGCCCATAAAATGAGGTTTACAATGAAATTTTACCCAACTCTCTAGCTCATTAAGGTGAACTACAAATGCAATTTAAAGACCGTTAACAGCAAGTTTATTGTTAAAAATTTTCAGCTTTAAAGGCATATAACTTCAAAACCAGTGCACATATCTGCCTAAGATTTTGGGGTTTTCTTTACACCCATGGCGGCATTTAGCATACCAAATTTAATTGAAATTAGAGAATGCAAGGTAGAATGTTTTCAAAAATTGTGTTGATTTGATGTGGAATGACCCTTAAGATGCTTTAAGTTTCAGTCAATTTGAACCAAGAAGTGGAACATAATACAAAGTTCAATAAAGTCACTGGAGATGAACAGATCAATGAAATCCAGATATGCAGCAGCGATGAATCACTGTTCACTACAGAGATGTAAAACGAGCCAGCACTAGACAACGATGTTGATAGGGTAGATAGCAAGCGTTGCTCCCACAATAGGTACACTGAGGTCAGCAGAGTCAGGTATATACAGCAACGATGAACCACAGCTTACCACAAGGATGTGGAACGAAACAGCAGTAGTCAGCAGTGTAGCCAGGATAGAGGACAGGCGTTGATCTTAGCGATTGCCACGATAATGGAACTGGTGCACAAGGATCAGCATATTATTATTATTATTATTAATATTTATTTATAAGGCGCTACAAGGCATCCGCAGCGCCGTACAGAGACAAACAAAATCACAATACAATGGGAGACAGCACAGTACAGTAAACACAAAAACTCAGTACGCTCAATGCACAGCTAGAGAGGGCGGGGAAGGGGGAGGGAGGATCCGAAAATGACGGGGCCCAAGAAGGGGGGCGTGGAAGACAGGGAGACCCCCAGGGGGGAGGAGGGAGCGAAAGTGGATGTGGGGTGGAGGACCTTTGAGGAGGAGGGCTAAGTAGCTGGAGAGCAGAGTTAGAAGTGGTGGAAACAGGAGGAGAGATGGCCCTGCTCAGAGGAGCGTACAATCTAAGGGGAGGGGTGGACAGACAGAGAGACGCAGGGGAGAGAGGGAGAGTAGGGGGACAGAGGCAGAAGATAAGGTAGGAAGTTAAGTGGGAGACAGAAAGGCTTTAAGAAAAAGGTGGGTTTTTAGGGCCCGTTTGAAGCTGGATAGATTAGGGGAAGTTCTGATGGAGGGAGGGAGCTTGTTCCAGTGGAGGGGGGCAGCGCGGGCGAAGTCTTGGATACGCGCGTGGGAGGAGGTTATAAGGGGGGAAGAGAGGCGACGGTCAGAGGCAGAACAGAGAGGGCGGGATGGAGCATGAATAGAGAGGAGGGTGGAGATGTAGGGCGCAGTGGAGTTGGCGAGGGCTTTGTAGGTGAGTGTGAGGAGCTTAAAGAGGATTCTGAAGGGGAATGGGAGCCAGTGAAGGGCTAGGTAGAGGGGGGAGACAAAAGAGGAGCGGCGAGAGAGGAAAATAAGCCTAGCTGCAGCGTTAAGGACGGATCGAAGGGGATCGAGATGAGAGTGGGGGAGGCCAGTGAGGAGGAGGTTGCAGTAGTCCAGGCGGGAGATGATCAGAGAGTGGATAAGGCATTTGGTGGCATCTTGGGAGAGGAAGGGCCGGATGCGAGCGATGTTGCGCAGCTGGAAGCGGCAGGATTTAGCAAGAGAGAGGATGTGGGGGCCAAAGGAGAGAGAGGAGTCGAGGATGACACCAAGGCAGCGAAGTTGGGGGACAGGGGAGATAGAGGTGTTGTCGACAGTGATGGAGAGGTCAGAAGGGGATGGGGTATGAGAGGGAGGAAAAACTATGAGCTCAGTTTTGGCAAGGTTAAGTTTGAGGAATCGAGAGGACATCCAGGAGGAGATGGCAGAGAGGCAGGCGGACACCCTAGAGAGGAGGGAGGGAGAGAGATCAGGGGAGGAGAGGTATAGTTGAGTGTCGTCAGCGTAAAGGTGGTAGCTGAAACCGAAGGAGCTGATGAGTTCACCCAGGGAGGAGGTGTATAGAGAGAAGAGTAAGGGTCCCAGAACAGAGCCCTGAGGGACCCCGACTGGAAGGGTGGATGGGGGGGAGAGAGACCCAGAGGTGGTGACAGAGAAGGAACGGTGAGTAAGGTAAGAGGTGAACCAGGACAGGACTGGGCCGGAGAGGCCGAAAGACTGGAGGGTGTGAAGGAGGAGGGGGTGGTCAACGGTGTCAAAGGCTGCAGAGAGGTCAAGGAGGATGAGAAGGGAGAAGTGGCCCCTGGCTTTTGCAGAGAGGAGGTCATTGGTGACTTTAGTCAGGGCAGTTTCAGTGGAGTGGAGGGGGCGGAAATATTTATTTGGAGCATAGTCCAAATATATACAGCAACGATGGGCCACAGCTTACCACAGGGATATGGAACAAGGCAGCAATAGTCAATAGTGCAGATAGTAGGTAGCTGGTGTTAATCTCAGCGATTACCACAAGTAGTGGAACTGGTGCACAAAGATCAGTAGAGTCCAAATGTATACAGCAACAATGAGCCACAGCTTACCACAAGGATGTGGAACGTAACAGCAGTAGTCAGCGGTGCAGACAGGATGAATAGCGGGCGTTGATCATAACGATTACCACAGTAGTGGAACAGGTGCGCAGAGGTCAGTGGAGTCCAGACACACAGCAGCAATGAAGCACAGCTTACCACAGAGATATGGAACACAGGGGGGCATCAGAATCAGGTCAGGTGTGACTTGCAGAACCAGCAATGAAAGGATGGAAGTAGGGGCTGACCAATAGCAGAACTGACCAACACGCAGGTGAGGTAATCACAGGTACAAGGCACAGCTGACAGCCTGTACTAAAAAGAGAGATTCAAAGTGAAAGTCAGTGTTTAGAGGCTTGGGTGGAGATACCCGGGGAGCAGAGTGTGACAGTACCCCCCCCCCCCTTTAAAGGTGGTCACCGAACACCTAGGACCAGGCTTCCTGGGAAATTTTGCATGAAATTTCTTCAGTAGAAGAGGTGCATTGACATCAGATGTTCGTACCCAAGATCTCTCCTCTGGACCCAAACCTTTCCAGTCAACTAGGTACTTCTATACCCCTCTGGAGTACTTGGAATCCATTAACTGCTTGATCTCGAAATCTTCAGTTTGCTGAATCTCAGGCTGAACATGAGAGGAAATAGGAGAAGAAAACCGATTTATGACCACAGGATTTAAAATAGAGATCTGGATGATGTTGGTAATCCGACGAGCTGAAGTTTAAAACACACTGGAGAAATAACTTGAGAGATCCTATAAGGACCAATATAAAAAGGAGCGAACTTCATACAGTGAACCCTGAGACGAATATTCTTAGTCAACTGCCAGACTTTGTCACCAACTCTCAAAGGAGGCAGAGCTCTACGTTTCTTATATGCAAATAAATTGTACCGAGAGGAAGACTTCTTCAATGCTCTTCGAGCTTGTGCCCATGTGGAAAGGAAGTTCTGTCCTAAAGAATTAACAGCTGGAAATGGAGTAGAGGGTAAAGCCGAAAACTCAGGAATTCGAGGGTGTGTGCCATAAACGATGGAATAAGGAGTCGCGGAAGTTGATTCATGAAAAGTATTGTTATGCACGAATTTAGCCAATGGTAACATATCAACCCAATCTTCTTGGTTGGTAGATGAAAAAAATCCTAAGAAAAGTCTCTAGGTCTTGGTTAATCCTCTCTCTGTTTGCCTATTGGTCTGAGGGTGGTAAGACGAAGAAAGCCAGATGCCAAAAAGATGATCCAGAGATCTCCAAAACTTGGATACAAATTGAACCCCTTTATCCGAGACCATTTCTAAAGGGCAACCATGAAGGCGAAAAATCTTTCACAAAATGTTGGGTCAAAACAGCAGAAGAAGGCAGACCAACCAGAAGAACGAAGTGTGCCATTTTGGAAAAACAGTCAACAATAACCCAGATGGTATTATAATTTTTGCTAGCAGGTACATCAGTAATAAAGTCCATCGAAATATGAGTCCATGGTTTAGAACAGTGGTTCCTAAACTTTTGCAGTTCGCGACACCCTTAGAGTCTCCATAATTTTTTCAAGGCACCCCTCCAAAATAATTACTGAGCAGTCCTGTTTTAGAAGTAGGTGGGTCAAAAGAACGTAGTAAGTATTGAGGTCAGGACAGAAATACTTATTTAGTTGTATGCAAAAATAATACACTTAAATCTAAGGAAAAATATTTTATTTTTATTTTTTTTTCATCTCCACACATGCTGCCCCCTCTGCATCCACTCACATTGCCCCCTCTCATGCTGCCTCCTCTGCATCCAGTCATGCTGTCCCTTCTCACGCTGCCCCCTCTGCATCCACTCACGCTGTCCCCTCTCACACTGCCCCTTCTGCTTCCAGTCACGCTGTCCCCTCTGCATCCAGTCACGCTCTCCCCTCTCACACTGCCCCCTCTGCCCTCTCTCATGCTGCCTCCTCTCACTCAGCCCTCTCTCAAGCTGCCTCCTCTCACTCTGCCCTCTCACACTGCCTCCACTCACTCTGCCCTCTCTCACACTGCCCGTCTGCTCTCTCTCACTGCCCCTCTGCCCTCTCTCTCACACTGCCCTGCTGCCCTCTCCCACGCTGCCTCCTCTCACTCTGCCCTCTCTCACGCTGCCTCCTCTCACTCTGCCCTCTCTCACACTCTCCCCTCTGCCGTGGCCAGCCAGAGAAAAACCCCAAAAAGAAAACTTACCAATCCGCGCGGCGCCCGAGACCCAGCATCCTCCTCTCTCCCGCAGCTTGTCACTGAATGTCGGGTGCGCTGCGGGAGAGAGGAGGATGCTGGGTACCGGGCACGCGCGGATTGGTAAGTTTTCTTTTTGTTTGTTTTTTCTCTGGCTGGCCACGGCACCCCTGGGAACCACTAGCTTAGAAGGTACAGGAAGAGGTTGAAGAGGAGCCAACGGAAGTTGAAGAGAGGACTTATGTTGGGCACAAACTGCACAAGTAGCTACAAACTCCTTAACTTCAGACTGAAATTTAGGCCATCAATTTTGTCGGGAAATCAATTCAAAGGTCTTTCGAGCTCCCAGATGTCCAGCCAAACGTAAGGCATGAAACCAAATCAATAGTCCCTTCATAAATTGAGAGGAACAAAAGTTTTCCCCGGAGGGGGAGTAGGGTTCTTGGAAAGATTGATGGCATTAACACACTTTGGATCCAGAATGGGACGATCCAGAAAATTCTCAGGTTCAATATTGTCAAAAGCTAGTGACAATGCATAAGCTTTCTTATTCTTTGGTCCAGGCTTAAATGTAACATGTAAGTTAAAACGTGAGAAGAAAAGTGACCAACATGCCTGACGAGGATTTAGGCATTGGGCAGATTGAAGATACAGGAGATTTTTGTGATCAGTAAAGACTGTAACAATATGTCGAGCCCCTTCCAACAAATAGCACCATTCGCCCAATGCTAATTTAATAGCCAATACCGCCTTATCGCATATGGAATAATTCCTCCCTGCTGGTAAAAGTTTATAAGAAAAGAAAGCACAAGGATGAAGTTTCCCTTGAGTGGACTTCTGTGAAAGAACAGCTCCAACTCCCATTGTAGATACATCAACTTCGAGAAAAAATGGGAGGGAGAGGTCGGGTTGCTTTAAAAAATGAGCAGTGGAAAAAGTCTCTAAGGAAAGAAAATGCTTCAAATGCTTCTGTAGGCCAATGTTGAGTGTCAGCACCTTTCTTGGTAAGAGCCACTAATGGAGCCACAATAGTGGAATAACCAGAGATAAAACGTCTGTAATAATTGTCAAAACCCAAAAAGCGTTAGATAGTTTTAAGTGTATTAGGACAAGGCCGCTCCAATATAGCCTGAACTTTCTCAGGATCCATCCGCAGACCGGTTCCGGACACAATATACCCTAAGAAGGGTATCTCAGTGACTTCAAAGGAACATTTCTCCAATTTACAGTAGACTGTTTTCCCGTAATCGAGAAAGAACTTCAGCAAGATGGAGGCAATGAGACTGAAGATCTTTTGAAAAAATTAGTATATCATCAAGGTACACTACCACAGAAAAATACAGGAGGTCACAGAAAATTTCATTGACATAACTGAAAGATTGCACAAACCAAAGAGCATAACAAGATATTCATAATGGCCATCTTGTGTGTTGAATGCAGTCTTCCACTCATCTCCAGCTCGTATTCAAATAAAATTGTATGCTCCTCGAAGGTCTAATTTAGAAAAAGTTTTTGAACCCTTAATGCGATCAAATAATTCAGTAATTAATGGAATGGGGTATCGTTTTTTTTACTGTGATGGCATTCAGGCCTCAATAATCAATGCAGGGACGAAGGGTTCCATCTTTCTTCTTTACAAAAAAGAAACCAGCTCCAGCTGGAGAGGTGGAAGGTTTAATAAAACCTCTTTGTAGATTTTCCTTAATATAATTGGTGGTATCCTCAGTCTCAGGCAATGATAAAGAATAAACACGTCCTCTGGGAGGCATTTTACCTGGAATAAGATCGATGGGGCAATCCCATGGACGATGAGGAGGCAACCGTTCAGCGTTAGATTTATTAAAAACATCAGCAAACGAGGAATACTGTGGTGGCAAAACAGAATTATTAGAGTTTGGTAAAGTAAGAAGAGTCCTCAAAGGCTTGACTTAAGAAAGATATCTTCCTGTACAGGCTTTCCCCCATGCTGTAATCTGAGAAGAAAGCCAATCTAGTTGTGGTGAGTGAAGATGAAGCCATGGTAGACCTAGAAAAAGCGGACTGGTCATAAAAGGTAGAACAAGAAAGGAAATTTCCTCACAATGAAGTGTTCCAATTTGTAAGCAAAGTGGCTTAGTGCGAAACTGAATAGAACAATTGGTGAGGCGAGCTCCATCAATAAAAGTAATCGTAATAGAGTTCTCCAAAGGCATAGTAGGAAGAGCCAACTGTTTGACAAGATATAGAGAAATAAAGTTTCCTGCAGTTCCCGAATCCAATAGTGCAGTAGTATGAGCAGTTTCAGAGGACCAGTGTAAGCTGACAGAAAACAAACAAACTTGATCAAAAGAAAAATTCGGAGAGTGATGAAAAGCCCCCAGCTTGACCTCTCCTGAACAAGCTAAGGTCTGGCATTTCTCGACCATTTAGAACGAAGTTTAAGAATATATCCAGTATCCCCGCAATAAGACACAGTTTGTTCTTGATTCTCTTCTCTTTGTCTCTTCAGAAGTTAAACGAGAACGACCCAACTGCATAGGTTCATCCGAAGAACCAGAAGTTTTAAATAGAGGGATTACTCGAGAAAATGAACGTCTAGGATTCTCTTTCTCAGAAGATCTCTCACGGAATCTAATATCCACTCTGTTACATACTGAAATTAAAGAGTCCATGGTTGCTGGTAGTTCTTGAGAAGACAATACATCCTTAATTTTCTATTTTTTTTTATAATTTTTTATTTTCGATAGTCAATCAAGAAAATACAAACGTAAAAGCAATAATACCAGGTAACGAACATGGTAAAGCCAAAATAGTAATTACAAAGTATCGAATTCAAGGACAATATTAGGCAAAACATTCAAAATAAAAATAAAGAAAGAAAGTGACCAGTTTTTATATTTTTAGAGATAGATATTAAAAATAGGATACAACAACAAAAGCGATTGTTAGGAAAGGGGAGGGGGGGGACCACAAAGTTAAACACTACGAGTTTTCAGAGGGTAGTTAGGGTATAATGAGCCAAGAGCTGAGAGGGAGGCGTCCATTGAGCGGACTGCGGTCATCGCACATGGGTCAGGTCAGAGGAAGATCAAGTTGGGGGAGGAAATACGTTTTCCGCGTGAAGCCATGGAGCCCAAACCTAGTTGAAGACATGGCCTCTTATCATGGAGGTAGTACGTAATCTCCTCCATGGGGGCCACATGCCAGATCTGCCTTTTAAGGGCTAAAAGGGCCGAGGTGAAGTATTTTTCCAGTTATGTGGGCAATTAGCTTCCTGGAAAATTTGTCCAAGTCTTGGGGAGGGTAACACAAAAGAAAAACCCAGAGATCTTTTGGGATGGGGCCTTCAAATAGGGTGTTTAGGAAACTATGGACTGAATCCCAGAAGGAGGTGATCTTAGGGCAAGTCCACCAAATATGAAGCATTGTGCCCCTATGGCCACAACATCGCCAACTCCCAAAATACTCCATTCTGTGGAGTCTTGTGGGAGTGTAATAACAACGGTAATAGATTTTGTAAGAGGTCTCCTTCAGTTTGGTTGAGATTGAGCATTTAGCTATCCCCAGTCTCATTTCCTCCCAGGCCTCCTCATCCGGAGGGGGACCAAGGTCCTTTTCCCACTCTTCCTCATGAGGGTTTGGAGATGGAAAGGCCAAGGTGAGAAGAATACCATATATTTGAGAGATCATGCCCTTGTCCAAAGGGTGACGCCTACAGAGAAGCTCGAAGGGAGTAAGGTCTCTAAGGACATATGTTGGCGGAAGGGATCATAAAAAGTGGTTAATTTGGAAAAATTTAAAGGGGCTGAGGGTTTGGGATGGGAATTGGAGTTGGAGTTGGAGATCTGCAAGCGAAAGCCATCGGCCTTGTTTGGAGAAGTCTACAGGGAATTTAAAGCCTACACAAGTCCACCTGCGGTGCATCGTGGTGGAGCAACCAGGAGAAAACACCAGATTGTGCCAGATGGGGGTTAAAGGGGATATCGCGGTTGAGAGTTTTAGTTTGGTGAAGTGGGAGTCCCAGAGCATGGTATCAAATTTAATAGAGGGGAGCAGTTTAACAGCAGGGGGACTGCATCCTTAATTTTATTGGAGAGACCATGCCAGAAAGTAGCCACCAGGGCTTCATCATTCTATTGCAATTCAGAAGAGAGAGCCTGAAATTCTTTTACATATTGGGCCACAGAGCGCGAATCCTGGCATAAGCGGAGGATACTGGAAGCTGAAGAAATAACTTGTCCTGGTTCGGAAAAATCCTCCTAAGAGTAGAGATGAAGATGATCATTCCGTTCCCACAGAGGGGAGGCCCAGGCCAATGCTTGCCCAGCTAAAAGAGAAATAATATATGCAACTTTAGCCCTTGAGGAAGGGAAATTAAATGGAAGGAGTTCAAACTGAATAAGACATTGATTCAGGAAGCCTCTGCAAGATTTAGGATTACCATCAAATTTAGAAGACGTTGGCAGGCGTATGATAGAAGAATTTAAAGACGTCTCTGGAACAACTGGATGCACTGATGCCTGTATCGTAGTAGGCAGAGGTGGAGAAACTTGAAACTTGTCCATTTGAGTAGCCAGTGACTGAAGGCACTGGAATAGTTGAGTCTGCATGGCATCTTGACGTTCCAATCTACCAAGCATATGTTGAAGTAAATCTTTAGCAGAGGGTTCTCTGTCAGGATCTGTCATGGCTGGTTCTTACTGTCAGGTTAGCTCACGAATAGATGAGTGAGATCCTGCTGTCTCGACTGGTATTGGCTAGACTTCCCTCCAGGCGCGGAATCTAACAAGGTGGAAGGTATCCACCAGAGACTCCCGTAAGGGGCTTCAGCGGCTTCCACCCTGCAGATCGCGACCCTCCAGGGAAATTCCCAGTGAGACAGATGGAGAACAGATTGAATAGCAGAAGAAATCAAATGGTGATAATAAGGATTACCACTTTATTATAGAATATAATACAAAGTTCACTGAAGGTTGAATAAACTGTAGATGATGAGCATGATAATATACAGAGAGTAAGAACCATCAGTAAAGTTCAATAATGCAGACTGAATGCCTAATAAGCAAAGTCACCACTTCTTATACCACTAAGAAGTGGAACATAATGCAAATTCAATGAAGTCACTGGAGATGAACAAATCGGTGAAATACAGATATGCAGCAGCGATGAATCACTGCTCACTACAGAGATATAAAACGAGCCAGCACTAGACAACGATGTTGATAGGGTAGATAGCAAGCGTTGCTCCCACAACAGGTACACTGAGGTCAGCAGAGTCGGGTATATACAGCAACGATGAGCCACAGCTTACCACAAGGATCTGGAATGAAACAGCAGTAGTCAGTGATGCAGACAGGATGAATAGCGGGCGTTGATCATAACGATTAGCACGGTAGTGAAACTGGTACACAGAGGTCAGCATAGTCCAGACACACAGCAGCGATAAAGCACGGCTTACCACAGAGATGTGGAACACGGCTGCAGTAGTCAGTGGTACAGACCGAGTAGGCAGTGGATGTTGATCACAGCGATTACCACAAGTAAGCAGAACAGGTGCGCAGAGGTCAGTGGAGTCCAGACACACAGCAGCGATGAAGCACAGCTTACCACAGAGATGTGGAACACGGTGGCATCAGAATCAGGTCAGGTATGACTTTCAGAACTAGCAATGAAAGGATGAAAGGAGAGGCCTTATAAAGGGAGGCTGACCAATAGCAGAACTGACCAACACACAGGTGAGGTAATCACAGGTAAAAGGCATAGCTGACAGCCTGTACTAAGAAGAGAGATTTAAAGTGAAAGTCAGTGTTTAGAGGCTCGGGTGGAGATACCCGGGGAACGAAGTGTGACAGATAAAGTGTGGTTATCCACTAGCAACCTTTGTCTCAAGGTTCCTTCGAGGAAATTTGCTCCCCGCTTCATTGGTCCATTTAAAATCTTGGAGGTCATCAACCCTGTGGCGTTTAGATTGGAATTAGCTCCCATCATCGGGATACCTAATGTGTTTCATGTCTCCCTTCTAAAGGCACTTGTTATTAACAAAATTTCTTCCTCTAAAAAGCCAAGATTATGAGGTTGATGAAGTCTTAGACTCTCGTATTTCCAGGGGCTCTCTTTAATTTCTAGTTAACTGGAAGGGTTATGGACCTGAGCAACGTTCCTGGACTCCTGCTAAAGTTCTTCTTGCTCCAGATCTCTTAAAAAAAATGTCATCAAAAATTTCCACACAAACCTTTTAGGGTGTCCAGTGTCCACCCTTAAGGGAGGGGGTACTGTCACAAACTTACTTGCTCCTGTGCTGCTGATTTCCCTGCCTCTGTGTACAGCTCAACACTTCCTGGTTGGGCGGTCACATGATCGTGGCTGGGAGGCGGCATATACAATATGCAGACTATATAAAGCTCACCTGGACACTGCAGCCTTGTCAGAGCAACAAGTTACCACTTTGTGTCTGGCTCTCTCTATGTATCCTGTGCTGTTTCTGGTGTTCCCCTGTGTATGACCTTTGGCCTGTTTTAACCTCTGCTTCAGGATCCGCTGCTGCTTGTGTACCTGTGTATCCGACCCGGCTATCCTTATTGACTACTCTGCTGCCTGTGCAACTGTGTATCTGACCTGGCTATCCTTATTGATTACACTGCTGCCTGTTCCCCTGTGTACCCGACCCGGCGACTCTCCTTAGTGTGGTGTGTTCTCGGTGTATCCGACCTGGAGTCCCACTGTATATGGCTTGGATTTTTCTGTATGTGCTGTGTTTCTTCAGCTATTGATCCTACTCCTCTGAGCTGTACTACACTACCTCTACATAGTCTATTCTCCTCCTTACCAACCACCTGTCACCTATTATGTCGGTTGGCTAACCTAAGGGCCACGACCTGCGGACCTCCGGCAGCACAATCCACCCTGCCTTGTGGCAGTTCTTGGTGAAGGCCAGGGGGTTTGTTGGACTCTGCGCTTTAGGAAGGCCAGCGCTAATACTGACTGATAGAAAACTTCTGAGAACTAGTGTTGATTTCAGCAAAAACAAATATTATAGGTGGGGAACAAAGCAGGCAAATTATTGGCTAATATGACCAAGTTACAAAAGAGACAAAATCAAGTTCTACTGGCTCTTGTTTTTCTGCTACATTGGATATATCAATTTAGTTTCAAACATATTATGATGAGCTTTACAAAGCTCGTCCAGCTGACTCAAAATTGCATCATTAACTTATTGAAGAGGCTAATCTACCTAAACTTAAAAACGCTCAGGGGGTAAAGTTGAATTCAGATAATACACAACAGGAGGTTGAAGCGGTAATCAAGAATCTGGCTTCTAATAAATCCCTGGGACTGGATGGCTATAAAGGGGATTCTTGCAAGTTGTTACATCATAGCCTGGTCCCTGTTCTGGCTTCCTTAATATCATAAAATATTTAAGGATCATCTACCTTATTTAAGGTTCATTGAGGCTCATACTATCTTTATTCCCAAGCCAGGCAAGACCCCAGACTTATTTTCCTCGTATATGCCCATTACTTTGTTAAACCTTGACTTTAAAATCTTGACTAAGGTTTTAGCAAATAGGCTACCATCTATCATCTTTTAGATTTTTGTGTACATCAGTAATCAGCGCTGTATTTTGTTGTTTTGTAAAACTTGCCAGCCCTATTCTGCTAGCTGGAAGCATTTTATGCTTTCCTATTTGGGTTGAGCCAACTTAATTAAAACGATAGTGCTTCCTAAAGTTCTGTACCCATTAGAAATGTTGCCTATATTAATTTCATCATTAGATGAAAAGAAATTGAATAGAGAATTTAGAAATTGTATATGGAAATCTAAGCGCCCTAGAATAAGCCTATTTAAGCTTCAGCAAAGTATGCAAAGATTGGTTCCATACTGGTAATAGTTTTGTAAATAATGATTTGAAACAATCTTTCCTCTCTGGGGCAAGCTTGACTGCTTTTCTCCATTTCCATAAGCAAAAAAATTCCAAGAGACATTGTGGATAATCGACTAGTGATGACAGTCTGGAAAGCGTGGCACTTTATACGACCTCAATTCCATCTAAGATAGTATTTATTCATTCATTGTATCTACCCTTTTTACATAATCCAAATTTCCAATCTGTTCATGCTTACCATCCTTTCAATCAATGGTATATGAGGGGTATTAAGTGTGTTAAATCATTGGTTAATGTTTCCATACAGGATTCTCTGACTATACCTCAACTTTTGGCTAGGTTTGAGCTCTCGCACTTGCAGGTATTTGCGATATTTCAAGCTAGACACTATGGATTGGAGCAATGATTTAGATCAGCTACTGGACAAGCCATTTTGTGGTAGAAAGGCTATCTCATTACGCTATAAATTACTGAGAAGCTCATTTGATTTTGTTAAAACATCTTTGGGATTATCACATTGGTTAAATGTTTTTCCTCATATTTCTGATGTCGAAAATCGTAGGACATTATTTTAGTCATTTCATACTCTTTCTTCTAGTACCTAAAGAGAAATGTTTAATAATATCTTATATCAAGGGTATCTGTCTCAACACTGCAGATATAACATGTTATCTGATTCTAGTAGTTGCCCTAAATGTCATGTTGATCTGGCTTCTTTCTATCATTGTATGTGGGACTGTCCTTATATTAAACATTTTAGGAGACAGGTATACCAATACGCCATTGATACTTTGTATCAATAGCATGCACCTTTGACTCCGAAATGAGTGATCTTGGAAGTTACCCCTAAAATGTATAGGATGACAAAGGGTAGTGGGAAAATGTTAATGATTATTTCTGCGGTTGCAAGATAAAGAATATTTCAGATGTGGATTCATGAGTCCCCACCATCTTTGGTAGTATGTAAAACAAAGTTGTTTTACATATTCATAATGGATTGGTTGGAATCCTCTTTGTTTAAACAAAAACTGACTAAAGGATTGTTTCAGCTTTGGGAGAGTTACATTGACTAACTGCCTAGTTCTATTAAAAGCCAAATTCAGTCCTGTTTTGGTTTAACATCATGGCATGAGTCAAGAATATTGCTATATGACCCACCTATTGATTTTATGGGAGGCTAATATCTAAATAACCTTTCTTATTTTGTTATGTTTGTTCGCATCTGGGTTTCAGGGTTTTAGAGATCCTGTAACCAGTAGGTATAGATTTAAAGACATTTTGTTTTGAAAATTATTGAAAATATAGCATTTAGTTTTTTCTTGATGCCCCATAGGTTTCGTAAGCATTCTAGTATTTAGACAACGTAAACGATTGTTTGATCGTTTTGTTTTATTTCCTCATACATGTATTTATTATTGTACTTTTGTATATTCTTTGTTTTTTTTTGCCTTTACACATAAATAAATTGTAATAAAAAAATACACTTAATAAGTTCCTGTCTCTGTGCTCTTACGAAGTCACGTGTCAGACTTAGCTTAATATTAGAACGCTACATAGCTGAACCAGAGGAGATTATATGGTTTATGATAACCCCGATTTAAAGGAAGTTGTGAGAGATTAGTTTAGATAAAGGAAGGCTTCCCGAGTATGAGAGTGAACTCTTCACAAAAACCTTGGTGGTGGCATAACTGCTAAGGCAAAAATTAGTGTGTGGGATAGACAGAGTTTTAATCATTTTTAAACAGACCAGGTGGTTGTTTTTGATCAATCCTTTGTCACAAATACATCATTCAGGCTCAGACAGGGATGTAGGAACCGGGGGGGGGGTGGGCGCAGAGGGGTCAGTTGCCCACCCCGCCCTCTTCTACACAAAAGCCTTCATGATACTTTCTGAAGTCATGGTATCTGTTATAGACTTTTTTAAATTCTAGATTGTCTTAGTATACTAACAAATGTTTTTTAATATTTATTGCCTTATATATGTATGGATTTAATACAGATAGAGGTTTTTTAAATAAACAAATCAATCAAAGTGTTCCATTCCATTAACATTTAATAACCTATATTGATGATGAACAACGTTTCACTTTATTTTTACTCTAAATTTTGTGTGGTGCATCCAGTAGCAAACATGAGCTATATCAATTTAAATTTATAGCACATACCATAACCAGTGAGGCAGTGACTATACATTTAAAAATGCTCCAAATCAAAAGAGATTATGCTGACAACAAAATCTGAATAAAAACTAGGTTACTGACCATGAAAAGATGAACAATTACATTTATCTATCTTTCTAACAGGTATTGTACTAATTGGTAGTTAATATTAATAATAATTATTTAATAATTTATAAATACATTTTTATAGTAAAATAAGCATTAAAACTGGGGTTGGCCAACCCCTGAAACACTGACAAAAATTAGCATAGGATTGGGAGTCTTTGTATATCTACAGTCACTGTTACAACTGTTGCAAAATGAGATACCAAATGCAAGAAAAAGGGGCTCCAAGCCCTATAGTAGTCCTTGGCCTTTTGCCCCCCCATGAAAATTTTCATTCCTCCGCCCCTGGGCTCAGATGAGTGCTTGTTTGTGACAGATAGTAAGGCCAAATTACTAGCTAAAGAATGTACATATGCACAATACTTCAATGTTGAGTAAATGCTTCTGTTAGTATGCCTAGCACATGCATAGATCCATGAACACTTTCCTGTTTTGGGAAGCGATTCCATGAAAATACTCTGCATTAGCACTGGAATTGCGCAGTAAACATTTGCACCATCTTTACCTACTAAGCCCTGTGTACACTTTGATATATGATGGTATTCATGATAAATAGGACCACAATGTCCCAAAACGACCAACTGAAGTGAAAACTTCTGTTTGGCAATTTTCAACTGAGCCATATTCTCACTTTGACGGTGACTTTCAGATGGAAACAATACGAATACACAGCCTCCATATTGTAGAATTTACTATAACAGCCTATGTACCAGAAATACAGCTAGGTCTGGAAATATTTGGACAGTGACAAAATTGTCTTAACCTTTCCTATGTACATGACCACAATGGATGTGAAATTAAACAATGGAGATGCAATTGAAGTGTAGAATTTCAGCTTTAATTCAAGGGGTTGAAAAAAAATATTGTATGAAACATTTAGCAATTGCAACCACTTTTATACAAGGTCTCCTATTTCCAGGGGCTCAAATGTAAGTGGACAAAATGAATATTATCATAAATGTTCATTTTTAATACTTTGACACAAATCCTTTGCAGGCAATGACTCCCTGAAGTCTGATTCCTGAATGCTTGGTTTCCTCCTTTTTTAGGCTTTGCCAGGACTTTACTGCAGCTGTCTTCAGTTGTTGTCTGTTCATAGGTTTTTCTGCCTTTGGTTTTGTCTTCAGCAAGTGAAATGCGTGGTTGATCGGGTTGAGATCAGATGATTAACTCTGCCACTGCAGAATATTTCAATTCTTTGCCTTAAAAATCTCATGAGTTGCTTTTGCAGTATGTTTTAGGTCATTGTCCATCTGTACCATCCAATCAACTAGGCTGCATTTGAGCAGACAGTATATCAGAATTCATCCGGCTGCTTCTGTCTTCTGTTATATCATCAATAAACACTAGTGACCCAGTGACAATGGAAGCCTTGTGTGCCCATGCCATGACACTGCCTCCACTTTGTTTTACAGATGTGGTATGCTTCGGATCATGAGCTATTCTAAGCCTTCTCCATACTTTTTTCTTCCCATCATTCTAGAATTGATTGATCTTCGTTTCATTTGTTCAAATAATTCTGTTCCAGAACTGGGCTGTTTTTTTTTAGATGTTTTTTGGCAAAGTCTAATCTGGCCTTTCTATTTTTGAGGCGTATGAATGGTTTGCAACTTGTGGTGAACCCTCTGTATTTGCTCTCATACAGTCTCCTCTTTATGGTACACTTGGATAATGATATGCCTACCTCCTGAAGAGTGTTCTTCATTCGACTGGATGCTGTGAATGGGGTTTTTCTTTCCCATGGAAAGGATCCTGCAATCATCCACCACTGTTGTCTTCCGTGGACGTCCAGGTCTTTTTGTGTTGCTGAACTCACCAGTGCATTCTTTATTTCTCAGAATGTAACAAGAACAAGCTGTTAATTTGGACACTCTTAAGGTTCCCTCTTTCTCTGATGGATTTTGTTTTGTTTTTGCAGCCTAAGGATGGCCTGTTCACTTGTATTGATAGTTCTTTTGACCACATGTTGTGGGTTCAGAGCAACAACTTCCAAATGCAAATGCCACACTTGGAATCAACTCAAGGGGGTACATGTACTAACATGCGATTCTAGCAAATCGCCGATATTCAGAGACTTTGCGGGGCAAATGTAAAATGGCAATTTGTTTAAAGGCATGTTTTGCCTTTAAACGCATTGTCGTTTTAATTTGCCCGGCAAAGTCGACGAATATCGGTGATTTGCTAGAGTTTCAAGTTAATACATTAACCCCCACACCTTTTGCCCGCTTAATTGAGAAATTAATAACGAAGGAATAGCCCACACCTGTCCAGCTATTGAGTCAAGTGTCCAATTACTTTTGGTCCCTTGAAAAAGAGGGGTTTACATAATAAACAGCTGTAAATCCTAAACCCTTACTCCAATTTTGATATGAATACCCTTAAACTAAAGCTGATAGTCTACATTTTAGGCCCATGTTCATTATATAACTGTAACTTTAATATGCTTAGGTTTATATATATTTGGACACTGACAATTTTTGTTATTTTAGCTGTTTACCAATCTGTATAACTGAAAAGCACAATTTTTAAACACAGAATTAAACCTGCATGGACAGTTGATCATATAGATGTTGTAAAGGGAATATGACTATAGTATATTTGTATTGCAGAATTTGCATCAAATGTCCCACAATGCACTGTTGCAGAATATGCTGGTGTGCTGCCTTTATTACTTTTGGCAATACCTTTGTGGCTAATTAATTATGCCCCTAATAGTCCATGCAGAGTGCCTCCAGAACAGTCACAAAGGCACTCCAAGGCGATGTATCATCACATATTCCTCTTCACTCCCCCATTGGGGAGCGCGGAGAAATCCACGATGTTAAGGTATTGTAATACCAGAAAATGATTTTCCTCCAAACATCACGGCTAAGTAAATATATGTCCCTTATAGTACTTTTTGAAGATTTCAAATTGTGGGCAAAATGCGTAGTTTTTTGAGCTAATATGTTGCTTGTGATTTATAAATTGTGGTGCACAGAAGAAAAAGTGCAGCTAGAATGTAATTTGTTGCTATTTGATAACAACACCTTGTTCTGCACCAGTTTTCATAAATGTCTTCCACAGTGTGACTCCTTGAAAATGTCTCTGTGCTTGGCTTTCAAAAACCAAAACATAAATATCCAACAGAAATAAGTTTATTAAGTTGCAGAATACATGTATTTATGTCCTAGAAAATGAGTTCTTCCTGATATATAACTAGATGGTGGGAAATAACATGGGAGATAATATTTATTTCTAGCAAGTTAAGAGTTTACCAATGCCACCAAGAGCAGTAAAGCTGTGAACAATGGATCTTGCATAACATTACATATGTGGAGGGAATAGAGAAGCATAGGGGGTAACCTGTAATTTTATATCATTGACAGTAAACTAATAACAGAAACTCAGAATTAGCAACTTGTTTAGTGCCAAAAAGACACAATTGTCTATTGATTGTTTAAACAGAACTTTAATTGATTAAAAAAAAAAAAATCCCTTTTATTTTTCCAGAATTGAAGAAAAAGGGGAAGATAGTTCCGAAAAGTCAAAAGGAGGAAGTATAGTGTAGGAAATGTAATCTGTTTTAACAAACACGCTTTCATGTATACAGGATCAGTAGAAAATAAGAGAATAAAATTGCTAGAACATGTGGAAGAGAAACATTTGGCCTTTTGACATTTTGATTAATACTAAGTGCAAGTTTAAAGTTTAAAGCCATATTTTTTTTTCCAAATGTATCCATTTATATTGAGTTATTATAAGAAATGCAGACAATTAAGAGTTAAATGATAAATCTAATGAGAGCTCCTTCCCAAAGGACTGCATTGATAAACTGCCCTTCAGTGCAATTAACTTTCTCTAATAAAATTTGTTGTTAACACCATCATTTCCAGATTGATAAATTCAGAGGGTACAGAACTTTTTAAAAGAGTTACTAAAAAAGAGTAGTAGTTATTATCTTTTATTTATAAGGCACCACAAAAGGTCCACAGAGCCGTACATGAAATTTACAGTAGTATAGAATACACATACAAACATTACATAATACATTATTAAGCTAAACATAATTCTACAAAGACCAGACATTTACTAACAGATTGCACACAGGTAACTTGGTAATGTCGAACAAGTTATTTAAGGACTGTGAGTAAGAGTACTGGTAATGTCCAGCGTGTAGTAGGCTTGGGCTCGAGAAAACAGGGCTAGGGAAGCAGGCCTAGAGGTACATAGAATGATGCAACAGTGTTAGGTGAACCTGAAGAAAGAGGGCCCTGCTTAAATCCTAAAGGGAAGGGAAAGACACAAAAAGGGTGGCACCGAGTGAAAGAGTGGAGAGTGGAGGTGGTGGCAGGGGCAAAGGAATAAGGAAGAGGGCTGAAAGGAAACCTTGGAGAGTAAAGGCTAATCTAACAGGGTGTGGAAGACACCACAGGTGATGAGCAGCCCGGTCAATGTCTTGGAGGCTGGAGTAGGTAGAGGTAATCCGTTCTGTAGTGAGGTGGTGGTTGATGGCAGAGTGAAATGTGTGCTAAAGAGTGTGGGTAGAGAAGAGATTGGAGATGTAGAGGGGGAGATTAGCTAGGGGCTTTGCAGATGAGGAGCTTAAATTCAATTCTGTAGGCCACGGGGTGCTAGCATAGCAACTAGCAGAGAGGGGAGCAGAGACAGAACAGCGGTCTTGAGGATAGGCTTAAGAGGTTGTAGCCAGCTAGACAGCACATAGTCAAACTAGCAGATGGCCTTAGGAGTTTATTGGTATGGCAAGGAATAGCCCTGTAAAAAACTCCTTTTCAGTCTCTATCAGATTCCCACTATCTAAGGCTGGGTACACACTACATTGTTTTCATCCGATTATCTGGCCAATCAAACGATAAACTACCGCTCAGCCTGATATCGCATTAGTGTAACAAAATCTGACAAAATTGTAGAGCTCATGAAGGACTTCATTGAGACCTACAGGTCCCATCTCTGCTTGTGGAAATCAAAATCAAAAGAGTACTCTAACAGGTGAAAAAGGAGCTTGGCTTTGGATGAAATGGTGAAAGTGAGCCTTCCCCATTATTCAGGGACAACTGTAGAGTGGGTCAAGGTGAACAGCCAGAACATGAGGACTATCTTCAAAAAGGGACTGATTAAGTTGGAGGCTTGAAAAAGATCAGGGGCAGATGTTTATGTGCCCAAGTTGTGGTACTTTGACCTCCTGCATTTCACCTGTGATGAGGAAATAGGAAGACAATCTACCAGCAACATTCCCTAGATTGAGTGTAGTTTCTCGCCTGACGTTCTAGAAACAGAAGACATACCGGCGGGTGGCAAAGTAAGTAAATATACAACATTGTTAATTCGTAAAACATTTATTTTCTATGTCACTGACAATTAGTTATTCAATATAACCTACAATGCGAATGTACACAAAATGGCAGTCTGCTAGGACACAGCACACTCATTAAAATATTCCAAATAAGCCTCCATGTTTAACTGGCATGTGGCTGACATTTCTCATCTGTGAAAACTCTAGTGGTGTCAACCCTACCACTTCCTCCACTTCTACAGTATTCTCAATAATACTAGGTGCCCTGCACACACTGGGGCTTTTACGCCTAAGAAAGTTGTGTAGGACACAACAAGCCATTACCACCTTGTCTACTTTGTCTAGGCAGATTTATGGGGGAATGGAAAATCCTAAATTTGTTACTCAGTATTCCAAAAGCATTTTCCACAACTCGCCTTGCTCTTGGCAATTGATAACTACAGTTCCTCCTTTCAGGTGTGAGACATAGTTGGGGATAAGGTTTTAATATATTGTCGTACAGCACTGTGTGGACACCGAGGTTGGAACCATAGTTCTCTAGATACCCGGCCCTCTAGGTTCACAAGTCACACAGATAAGAGTTTTATTTAACAAAGTGTACACACTAAAGTAAAATACAACAGTGCTCCCCAAGGAGAAACGTGTTCCCCTAACAAATATAACAAGTGTAAGAAAATCACCTGTGCAAGTAAAAACTCCCCAACAGAGTCCCCAGAAGGTAACCTTCCAGCACGGAGTCTTAGCAGGCACAAACTCTCGGTAATAAAGTCCACAGCTGACAATCCAAGACTGCCAACAGTTCTAAACCGTAAGGTGGGTCTGTGTTTCTTACTGATCCCTGTTGCTCGGCCAACTCTTCACCAACTTGGTGGGACCCTGGGTATTAGTCTCCCTACCAATGTAGGCTCACCAAATCCCCAGAATCTTTGAGTGTCTCCTAAAGGAGTGGTGACAGATTCAGCCCTAAAGTTACATTGCCCGTTCTATCTGAAGAAGCTCCTATGGTGGTCGTATCACCAATTCTGAAAAATCAGACACGCTTTATTCCTACCAAAAAAATCGAAATGTGAGAAAAAAATGACTACAAAATAAAGAGACTTATCTGAAAATCGAAGGTCCACATCTCTGATGGAAGCTCCATACTGACAGGCAGTCATTCCGAACACACAGGACTCCGGCACTTCACTTTGACGTCAGTGCAACTTACATGAAGCTTAATTTAAAGCTGCAATGTGTGCGCCCAGCAGGTTAAGTGTTTAAACACTTAGCCTGCAGGTTTTTAGGTAAGTCTCTTTATTTCCTAATCGTTTTTTCACATTTCGGATTTTTTGGGTAGGAATAAAGCGATAGTATGTACCCAACCCCCTGCTTCACCAATCCTTTCTGGCCCTGAGAGAATAAGGTTACTCTCAATCAGTCCAAGTCCTTGCTCTTCCAAGATTCTCCAACAACAACCTCCCTCCCCTCTGGGGGTCCCTTTTTGTCTCTTCCCCAAAGTCCCGTTCCTTGCCCCTTTCCTGGGTCAACCCCTGGGAGTGGGTTGACCAAGGGAGGGTGCCTTTTTATTGGTGGTGTGTAGAGTATAGATGGTAACAAGGTGGAGGTAGAACATGACATCAGTGGTCTTCCACCTGCTGTTTCTGAGCCATCCAGTCTGGGATGGAGAGGTGCTGGAACAATGGTCAGTAAATAGACAGAGTCCATCTCCTGATTGTAGATAGTCCTGACAGTCCTGTTTTTAACCCCTTCTACTGCTTTTTGAAGTCACAGGGTCCACAGCTGTTGCTCACTTCCTGTGAGCTGCCTCCACCCTCACTCTCTGGACATCACAACAATACTGGATCTGGTGACCGGGCAGCATTTAATATCTGAGTGGGCCGCTGTCACCCAGCTGACATTAGACAGCGAGAAAACCACAGACCTACCCACACAGCTAACCACAGATGGACCTTCACAGGACACAGTTAAAGCCGGTGAGTTGCAAGGGAATCGGGAATCATGAAGGGGGAAAGGGCACGTGACCATGAACAAAGTGACATGCTGACTAGAAAAATTATAAAATCTGTGACCCAGTTAATGTCAAAGGATCCGGAGGAATGTGACCTGCTTGGAGCAACACTCGCACAAAAAATGAGAAGGTTGCCTGTTGAAATTTGAATGGAAATTTCATCGCTGCTGTATTTTGAAAGCAAAGTAACTATTTTGAATGCAAAGTAAGTATTTTGAATGCAAAATAACTATACTTTGCATTCAAAATACTTGAGCGACTTGTCTATAACTGTCTCAGCAGCTACCTCTCTGACAACTCCCTCCTTAATCCTCTCCAATCTGGCTTCCGCCCCTTCGCTCCACAGAAACTACCTTGACCAAGGTCACCAATGATCTTCTTTTGGTCAAATCCAGAGGCCACTTCTCCTTGGTTATTCTTCTGGACCTCTCTGAAGCCTTTGACACCATGGATCTCCCTCTTCTACTCCACACCATTCACACCATTGGTCTTTCTGACACTGTCTTTTTGTAGTTCACCTCCTACCAACTGCTCCTTCTGTTTCTACTTCTGCCCCCCCTCCTTCCATACATCCCATAGGAGTCCTACAGGGTTCTGTGCATGGCCCTCTGCCTTTTGTCTTTGTATAACTCCTACCTGGGTGAACTCATCCTTCGGTCTCCAGTACCACCACTATACCGACTACACTGAACTCTACATCTCATCTCCTGATCTCTCCCCTTCCCTCCTCACTTGGGTGTCCAGTTGCCTCTCTGCCATCTCCTCCAATCCTGTTGCTTCCAGCACCACAACATTGCCCGTATCTTATCCTTCCTCTCCCAGGATGCCACCAAAACTCTTATCTTCTCACTGATCATTACTCATCTCGAATACTGCAACCTTCTCCTTACTGGCCTCCCCAGCTCCCATCAAACTTCTCTTTGATCTATACTTAATGCTGCAGCTAGACTTATCTTTCTCTCTCGCCACTCCACAACTGCCTCTCCTCTTTGCCAAGCTCCTCTCCCCTACAAAATCCTCTTCAAGCTCCTCACCCTCATCTATAAAGCACTCTCCAACTCCACTGTTCCATTCATCTCCAACCTCATCTCCATACATACTACCTCCTGCCATCCCTGGTCGGCCAGTAACCATTTCTTATCCTCTCCTGTGGTAACCACATCTCACTCTCTTATCCAAGATTTCTCCTGTGCTGCCCCTTTCCTTTTAGCTTGTCAAAACCTATAACTTTTTCTCACCAGCTACACTGTGCCCCTTCTCTTTGGGCTCTCTGCTCATTGTCGTAACTCCTCTATTGTCTTTGCACCTCTTTCAGTGGCTCTAAAACTGTTAGTTGCACCCAGGGCCCGGGCATGCCAGGTGGCCCGGCCCAGGCCCTCACTGCTAGTATTTGTTTTCTTTTTCACTGCCGTTGTTTTTTTTTTTTTTTTTTTCAAAAAACCCAAAACAATGGCAGTGAATCGCGGCCGGCACCGCAATCATGTGAGTATATAAATACTCACATGATTGCAGGCTGGCGTCTCTCTTCCCTCCTCCATTTGCACTGAATGTCGGGCGTGACGTCATCACGTCACACCCGACATTCAGTGAGGAGTGGCACAGAGAGGACCAAGACAGAAGAAATGGTGGTGATGATGAAGGGGCACAGTAATGTGTGTAGGATGGCACAGGGAGCTTATGGCAATGTAGTGTGTTTAAGGTAGGTGGTGGCTAATTAATGGGTGCTATTTTGTTTGAAGGGGGTGATGGTGGGGCAATGTAATAGTGGGGACTATTAATTTAAGATGGGTGGTTTCAGGGCTATTGAATGTGGGGCTGAGTTTAGGGAGAATGAGGTTTCTATTAAATGTGACTATGGATTATTTAATGGCAGTGATAGTTGCAAGAAAGAGGTATATTTATGAGATGTAAATGCTATTAATTTATTGCTAGGGCTGTTTAGAGGGAGGGAAATAGGTTTATTTATTAAATGGGAATACTATTATTTTAATGTTGGGGATGGAGGAAGGCCTAATTATTAATCGTGGGTGCTACTGATTTAATTCCAGGGCTGGTTGGAATTTTCTAAATGTACCCATTTTTTCCAAATAGGGCCCCCAACATTCCAGGACCCAGACAAGACACAACTAAAGAAATTTGCAGCCACAGTTGGTGAAAGAACAGGTAGGAGAGAGCTGGAAAGTCTGTGAAATGTTGTGATTCTAGTGGGACAATCCCAATTTTTGATGACTGTTCTGCCCAATGTAAGGTGCAGGCCAAGACTGTGAACTCTTTATGTACACACTGCATTCTTTATATACTGTGGTGCTTGGATATATGTCATGCTCCAGTGAATTCAGGGCCTAGCGCTTTTCACCTGCTAGCCTCGCCCCAATGATGCATAGCTACGCCCCCAATGATATGACCACATACACTTCTAATTTTTTCCCCATGCTCAACTATAAGGGGGGCCCCATGAAGTTGTTGTACTGGGGCACTATATTCCTCTTGGCAGCCCTGGTTGCACCCATGCTAATTGTCACATGTTTCAGCCTGCACTGAAACCCCTTGCACCCCAGTAGCTGTGTTAAAAGTTGTAGTGGTATTTGTCTACTGTATTGTACTGTTAAATCATGTATTGTCTTGTACGGCACTGCAAAAGGTTAATAATAATAATAATAATAATAATAATGATAATAATAATAATAATGTTAAGTCCCTCTAAAGCAGAATGCACAGTGGTTCTGTAATATTAATCACAAGGGCACCCCCTCAGTGTTAGGCTCAGGAAAGATGATGAATATCTGAACAAGTCTCTACTTCTGGCTTGTACTAGTAGATTGGCAGTCATTAGTAGTTCCAATTTACCCTAGATACATAAGTGCGAGCAAGAGAGAATACCTGGTAACATTTTTGACCCCATGTAGCTCCTCCCATGGAAATAAATAATAAGAAAGAAAGAAATACAGAGCTAACACTTGAAAAGCTAAAACTGAAACCACCTTTTTATACTATGTAACTCTCAACTATAAAAATACGTATACACCTTTTTGGTTTCCATCTACAGCGAAGGCACTTATAGGGGTTTCTCTATTTCTGTGAAAATAACCTCTGAGAGAATTTGAAAGTCAGCCCCCCCTCCCATTTGTGTCTATATTTCTGTTTATATAACAATTAAAATAAAAAATATGTATTCCAATATGTTCCCAAAGGAATGCTCGATTGCATGGCCTTAGTTTTGTGGAGTTTGTATGTTCTCCCTGTGTTTGCGTAGGTTTCCTCCAGGTGCTCCAATTTCCTCCCACGCTCCAAACACATATGTGTAGGTTAATTGTCTGCTATCAAATTTACCCTAATCTCTCTCTCTGTGTGTGTATGTTAGGAAATTTAGACTGTAAGCTCCAATGGGGGCAGGGACTGATGTGAGTGCTTGCTCTGTACAGCGCTGCAAAATAAGTGGCGCTATATAAATAGATGATCATGATGATGGTGATAAAAGCTCTCTTTGTCCCAAAAATGCAATATCAACTTGGCTTTATAACTTCTGTTTTTAACTCTAGCTAAGCAAACACATCTCAAGAATGTGAAAATTACTTGATTGTGCAATGGAAAAATGATCCGATGCAGAACATTATCCACAACCATCCAACAAGATACAGTTCTCAATGAAACATATTAAATAAACATTTTTACATGAGCCAGTGCATTTATATTTGTACAGAATATTATGACCTAGTATACTGCCCTAATGGAATATTCAGAAAGTGCATCTTTCTAATATCTATGTGCTAACATATGTTTCTCATTGAAAATGTTTTAAAAGACAGATTGTAATGAGGGCACCATGGTCTGCACCATGTGCTTCCTGTCATAAGCAGAAATGTTTTCGCCACATGTGCCAACGGTAATAAAGGGGCTAAAACGTCCCTAACCACAACATTGAATAAGTAAAATGGAAAGGCAAAAAGTGCTGCCAGATTAGCAGTTATTTGCTTTCCATGCCAGACCCAAGATAACGATAACATAACATGGTTCAGACCAAAACCCGTCCCCATTTCTATTGGCCAAAATCATCAGTGATTCCATTTCAGCCTCACCTCTGGTTGAACTTGAACCAGACCTCAGATCGCCTGCTACACAAGTTAAGTTACCTACACATGTCTAGGAGGTTAGATCCCCTCGCCTCCAATCTATTTTCTATATATAATTTTATAAAAGGTTCTCTAAACCTCTCTTGAGAATGTAAAGATTATCTACCATTCTTAGTTACAGTTTGGATATACAGTGCTGTATGTTACTAAAGATTATCATTTATGTACTCCTTTTAGAACACATCTGTATGGTACAAAACACAATTCAATGCATAGGAGGAATAGAGTCTTAGTAGGTAGTCCAATTCCTCTGTGTTACAAGCAGTGTCGGACTGGGACATGAAGGGCCCACCGGGGGACTGCAACACTAGGGGCCCACCAGGGGTGGTGTGGCCAGCCATCGTAGAGGTGGGACCAGGCACTAGAGAGGGAGTGGTCAGTCCACGAAGGACAGCTAGCACCATAGTGTAGTATATAAAGAATGCAGTGTGTGTATATAAAGAGTTCACAGTCTTGACCTGCCCCTTAGATTGGGCAGAACAGTCACCAAAAATCAGGATTGTCCCACTAGACCAGGTTTGGCTAACCTGTGGCACTGCAGGTGTTGTAAAACTACAAGCCCCAGCATGCTTTGCCAATATATAGCAGCTAATTGTTGGAAGGGTATGCTGGGACTTGTAGTTTCACAACACCTGGAGTACCACAGGTTAGCCAAGTCTGCACTACACTCAGAACATTTGACAGACTGTCCTACCTGTTGTTGTCACTTTTACCACCTGTGGCTGCTGGTTTCTTTAATTGCGGCTTGTCTGGATCCTGGAATGTTGAGGGCCCTATTTGGAAAAAATAATGGGTACATTTAGAAACGCCAACCATCCCTGCCATTAAATCAACAGCACCCACATTTAATAATTAGGCCTCTTTCCAGCCTCATCATTAAAGTAATAGTGCTCACATTTGATAAATAGATCTGTTTCCCTCCAACCAACCCCAACATTAAATTAATAGTATTCCCATTTAATAAATAAACCTATTACCCTCCCTCCAAACAGTCCCAGCAATAAATTAATAGCATTTACGTTTAATACATCCATTTCCCACAGCCATTCCTAGCATTAAATAATTAATATTCACATTTAACGCCCTCCCTATAGTGTTCTCTGTGCAGTCCCCGCTCACTATAATTTAGCATAGGCAGCCCCCCTCACTATAGTTTAGTATAGTCAGCCAGCCCCCCGATGCCACATAGTAGTGTCCCCAAAACAATGTTATGCCACA